>NC_091333.1:16579076-16624076 GCF_038502225.1 Cherax quadricarinatus
ACACCAAAAATGAAAGAAATCTAAGCATAAATAGTGGAGTTCACTTCTCAGCAATTAGCCACCACTTAGCAGTAATTTCGAAAGGTTTTTATGGTTATATTCTCGTTTTTTTGGTCTCATTTGATAGAATGCAAGATATATTACAGAAATAGATATGATTTTGATCGCTTTCACGATGAAAAGCACCTTGAAATAGAGCTCAACCTAGGAGAAATGGTCCATTGTACAGTGGACCCCCGGTTAACGATTTTAATCCGTGCAAGAGGGGTAATTGTTATGCGAAATAATCGTTATGTGAATGAATTTTCCCCATAAGAAATAATGGAAATAAAATTAATCCGTGCAAGACATCGAAAAGTATGAAAAAAAAAATTTTTTACCACATGAAATATACATTTTCCCACACACAAAGAGAAGGATACATGCACAATAGTAGAGTAGTACATGCACAGTATATATTGTGCATGTACTAGTCTACTAAATGAAGAATAAATGACACTTACCTTTATTGAAGATGCAGCAATGACTGATGAGACACTGTGTCCTGGGAGTGCCTTTTCCTCCTGAGTACTGTAGGTCCTGTTTGGCATTTTCTTCCAGAACAGGCCTTATCACACTGTGTATGCCACTACGATTCTTAAATCTCTCAAACCAACCTTTGCTGGCTTTAAATTCACCAATATGAGCACTAGTTCCAGGCATTTTTCCCTGTTCACCTGGGTGTTAGTCGACTTGTGTGGGTTGCATCCTGGGAGACAAGATTAATGACCCCAATGGAAATAAGTTAGACAGTCTTCGATGACACTGACTTTTTTGGGTTATCCTGGGTGGCAAATCCTCTGGGGTTAATTGTTTCTTGGTATTCTCAATAAGCCACACCAACAACGGTGTTACAGCAGCAGCAGCAGCTGACGGTGGTACAGCAGCAGCAGCAGCAGCTGTACCACCAATAGTAGCGATGGTTGATTGGGGTTTATTATACAACCTGGCCAGCTCGGAGACACGCACTCCACTTTCATACTTATCAATGATCTTTTTCTTCATCTCTATTGTAATTCTCACCCTTATTGCTGTAGGGTTGGCACTAGAAGCTTTCTTGGGGCTCATGGTCACTTATTTTCCAGAAAAAGCACCGAAAACACTGTAATAATACGAAATATTCCGATTGTATGCTTGGATGTTACCGCGGAGGCTGGCTGGTAAACAATGCCACCGGCGGAACATGTGAGCGTGGCTCAGGCTGCACATTGGACGCGTCTCGGACGAAAATCGGTAAGCGGATTTTTAATCGGTATGCGCGGCAAAATTTTTGCGATTAAAGCAAGCGGTATGCGGATTAATCGCTATGTGATGCCATCGTCATGCGGGGGTCCACTGTATTCATGAATGGGTTGACATTATTTATACAATTATTGCATTATGGACTGACAGTAAATCTTATATTTTTTTGTGTGAACAAAAATTAAAAAAAAGTTTTATATAATAATAATAATAATAATAATAATAATAATAATAATAATAATAACAATAATATGTATAATAACAATAGTATAATAATATAATACAACAATAATAATAATAAATATATGTATAATAATAATACATATATAATAATACGCAATGTACTACATATAATAATTATAATAATAGACGGTTTCAAAAGGCCGTCACTAGATAGCAGTGTTTACCACAACAAAGAGGAAGTGGTTGTGGCTGCCTCCACACATTAGATAATGACATATCTTATTCATTCTAGAGTATATATCATATCTGGCATCGTATAACATTAAATCCGACTAGCGATACATTTTAACGCTAACATTTTGCCTCGGCTAACGCTAAAAAACTCGACTAACGATATTCGTTCTCGGGTACCAATTAATATCGTTAGTCGAGGGTCCACTGTATATTGTTTGTTATGTCATATTAGGTGAACTGTGATATATAAATAAGCTGTATATATGATACAGTGGACCCCCGCATAACGATGGCATCGCATAGCGATTTTTCCGCATAACGATTACTTTTATCGCAAAATTTTTGCCCCGCATACCGATTAAAAACCCGCATACCGATTTTCGTCCGAGACGCGTCCAATGTGCCCTCACATGTGCCGGCCGTCCCATTGTTTACCAGCCAGCCTCCGCGGTAACATCCAAGCATACACTCGGAATATTTCGTATTATTACAGTGTTTTCGGTGGTGTTTCTGGAAAATAAGTGACCATGGGCCCCAAGAAAGCTTCTAGTGCCAACCCTGTGGTAAAAAGGGTGAGAATTAGTATGGAAATTAAGAAAGATTTTGAAGGGTTTGGGGCTAACCCTGAGAAGCCTATGCCAGTTGTGGAATCCATTGTGCCTACTTCAAAGATTAAGGAAATGTGTGCAGAGTGGTTTGAACTGCAAACCTTTATAGATGAAAATCACCCTGACACAGCTGTTGCAAGCCGTGCTTGTGACTATTTCAATGACAATGTTATGGCCCATTTTAGGAAAGTCTTGAAGAAACGGGAGGTACAGAGCTCTATGGACAGATTTGTTGTGCGACAGAGGTCCAGTGACTCTGAAGCTGGTCCTAGTGGCATTAAAAGAAGAAGGGAAGTAACCCCAGAAAAGGACTTGCTACCTCAAGTCCTAATGGAAGGGGATTCCCCTTCTAAACAGTAAGAAGATAATGCTCTCCCCTCCTCCCATCCCATCAATCATCACCAGATCTTCAATAAAAGTAAGTGTCATGTAATTGTGCATGCCTTTTTCAGTTTGTGTGTATTAAAATTAACATTTCATGTGGTAAAAAAAATTTTTTTTCATACTTTTGGGCGTCTTGCACGGATTAATTTTATTTCCATTATTTCTTATGGGGAAAATTAATTCGCATAACGATTATTTCGCATAACGATGAGCCCTCTTGCACGGATTAAAATCGTTAACCGGGGGTCCACTGTATTAGCGAAATTATTCATGAAGTTTTTGCCCGGTCTCCAGACAAACTCTCATCCACCGCCCATACCACTACATGAATGACATATTTTATTCATTCTAGAATATATATCATGTTTCTATGTTATTTATATTGTTTGTTGCGTCATAGTAGATGAACTGTGATAAATAAATAAGCCGTATAGATGATATTAGCGAAATCATTCATGACGTATTTTGCCCGGTCTCGAGACAAACTCTTCTCCACTGCCGACACCACCCATACCACTACATGAATGACATATTTTATTAATTTTAGAGTTTATATCAGGATTCTATGTTATTTATATTGTTTATTATGTCATATTAGATCAAGTGAGATAGATAAATAAACCGTAGAGTTGATATTAGCAAAATTATTGAAGTACAGAATTCCAGTGGAACAGATTAATTGCATTTCAATTAATTTAAATAAGGAAAATTGACTCTGCAAACGAGAAAATCCAGTTGCGAGTAAGGTCATGGAACGGATTAAACTCGCAAGTAGAGGTTCCACTGTATATATATATAGTATATATATACACCTACCATCTGACTTACGACCGAGTTCGGTTCTGGGAAACCGGTCCTAAGTCGAAATGGTCGTAAGTCGAACTTTACTACTGAATATCAACAAAACATTTTTGTAATGACTTTATTTTATTGTTTTATTTTGGTATTTCATGTTTTACTTTACTTTTTATGTTTTTAATATTGTATTTTATACTGTAAGGTTTAGGATAAACACTGTGTACAACACAAATAGTTGTTATTTCCCAGAAATTTGGCATAAAAAACACGGTCGTAAGTCGAGTGGTCGTAAGTCGAGCAGGTCGTAAGTCAACAACACAGCCACTTGATACTGGAGTTCCGCAGGGAAGTGTCCTTGGTCCCCTGCTCTTCCTCATATACATCAATGATCTTCCAAACGAATCTCAACACCTGAACCCCATTCTCTTTGCTGACGACACGACTTATGTCATCTCTCACCCTAATCTTGCCACCCTCAACACCATTGTTAATGAGGAGCTGATCAAAATATCGACTCGGATGACAGCCAATAAACTTACGCTTAACACTGACAAAACCTACTACGTTATGTTTGGTAGCAGAGTAGGAGATGCGCAAATTAACATTAAGATCGACAACACTCTAATTGCCAGGCATAATGAGGGCAAATTCCTAGGCCTATACCTCGACAACAACCTGAACTTCAGCACCCATATCCAACACATAACCAAAAAAGTATCCAAAACGGTTGGGATCCTCTCCAAGATACGATGCTACGTGCCGCAAACTGCCCTTCTCACACTATACCATTCACTTATATATCCATACCTCACCTATGCTATCTGTGCTTGGGGTTCAACTGCAGCAACACACCTAAAGCCAATAATAACCCAACAAAAAGCTGCAGTAAGAATAATCACTAAATCCCATCCCTGGCAACACCCCCCCCCCCACTCTTCATAGATCTAAACTTACTCCCTGTTCAGTACATCCACACTTACTACTGTGCAATCTACATCTACAGGACCTTAAATTCCAATATTAACCTTGACCTAAAACGCTTTCTTGATAGTTGCGACAGAACCCACAGGCACAACACCAGACACAAACATCTCTATGACATTCCCCATGTCCGACTAAACCTTTACAAAAATTCTATGTATGTCAAAGGCCCTAAAATCTGGAACACCCTACCTGAAAATTCTAAAACTGCAGACACATTCATCACCTTCAAAACTACCATCAGAAAACATCTTATATCCATGATACACCCTGTCAACTAATTACACGAATACCACCTGGTGGTTAACACTTACACTCACTCACCCATTTGACCATAAACAGAAATATCAATCTCAATCTCAAAATAATGAATCTTAACTAGTCATAAGTTGGCCTGTGATACTCCAATACTGAAACTATGTATAGTGCCAAAACAAAAGCATTCACATTGTTAAACTCACAAACTAGTATTTAGTCACGTAGCCATAATACCAACTTACCTCATAATTTTGTAATATTTTAAACTTAAGATTTAATTTAAGTCTGCTCGAAATGCCTAGCCATGCTAGGTGTTCTAGTGGTACACTCCGTAATTATTATTTTACTACATGTAAACCACACAATAACCAAATTCTGTAAACTCAGCATTGTAATCCTTATAGAGAATAAACTTTGAATTTGAATTTGAATATATATATATATATATATATATATATATATATATATATATATATATATATATATATATATATATATATACATGTATACATATATATATATATATATATATATATATATATATATATATATATATATATATATATATATATATATATATATATATACATGTATATATATATATATATATATAAAGATAGAAATGTTAAAAGCAGGTGGGGATATAGTTTTGGAGTGGTTGGTGCAATTATTTAATAAATGTATAGAAGAGGGTAAGGTACCTAGGGATTGGCAGAGAGCATGCATAGTTCCTTTGTATAAAGGCAAAGGGGATAAAAGAGAGTGCAAAAATTATAGGGGGATAAGTCTGTTGAGTATACCTGGTAAAGTGTATGGTAGAGTTATAATTGAAAGAATTAAGAGTAAGATAGAAAATAGGATAGCAGATGAACAAGGAGGCTTTAGGAAAGGTAGGGGGTGTGTGGACCAGGTGTTTACAGTGAAACATATAAGTGAACAGTATTTAGATAAGGCTAAAGAGGTCTTTGTGGCATTTATGGATTTGGAAAAGGCGTATGACAGGGTGGATAGGGGGGCAATGTGGTAGATGTTGCAAGTGTATGGTGTAGGAGGTAGGTTACTGAAAGCAGTGAAGAGTTTTTACGAGGATAGTGAGGCTCAAGTTAGAGTATGTAGGAAAGAGGGAAATTTTTTCCCAGTAAAAGTAGGCCTTACACAAGGATGTGTGATGTCACCGTGGTTGTTTAATATATTTATAGATGGGGTTGTAAGAGAAGTAAATGCGAGGGTCTTGGCAAGAGGCGTGGAGTTAAAAGATAAAGAATCACACACAAAGTGGGAGTTGTCACAGCTGCTCTTTGCTGATGACACTGTGCTCTTGGGAGATTCTGAAGAGAAGTTGCAGAGATTGGTGGATGAATTTGGTAGGGTGTGCAAAAGAAGAAAATTAAAGGTGAATACAGGAAAGAGTAAAGTTATGAGGATAACAAAAAGATTAGGTGATGAAAGATTGAATATCAGATTGGAGGGAGAGAGTATGGAGGAGGTGAACGTATTCAGATATTTGGGAGTGGACGTGTCAGCAGATGGGTCTATGAAAGATGAGGTGAATCATAGAATTGATGAGGGAAAAAGAGTGAGTGGTGCACTTAGGAGTCTGTGGAGACAAAGAACTTTGTCCTTGGAGGCAAAGAGGGGAATGTATGAGAGTATAGTTTTACCAACGCTCTTATATGGGTGTGAAGCATGGGTGATGAATGTTGCAGCGAGGAGAAGGCTGGAGGCAGTGGAGATGTCATGTCTGAGGGCAATGTGTAGTGTGAATATAATGCAGAGAATTCGTATTTTGGAAGTTAGGAGGAGGTGCGGGATTACCAAAACTGTTGTCCACAGGGCTGAGGAAGGGTTGTTGAGGTGGTTCGGACATGTAGAGAGAATGGAGCGAAACAGAATGACTTCAAGAGTGTATCAGTCTGTAGTGGAAGGAAGGCGGGGTAGGGGTCGGCCTAGGAAAGGTTGGAGGGAGGGGGTAAAGGAGGTTTTGTGTGCGAGGGGCTTGGACTTCCAGCAGGCATGCGTGAGCGTGTTTGATAGGAGTGAATGGAGACAAATGGCTTTTAATACTTGACGTGCTGTTGGAGTGTGAGCAAAGTAACATTTATGAAGGGATTCAGGGAAACCGGCAGGCCGGACTTGAGTCCTGGAGATGGGAAGTACAGTGCCTGCACTCTGAAGGAGGGGTGTTAATGTTGCAGTTTAAAAACTGTAGTGTAAAGCACCCTTCTGGCAAGACAGTGATGGAGTGAATGATGGTGAAAGTTTTTCTTTTTCGGGCCACCCTGCCTTGGTGGGAATCGGCCAGTGTGATAATAAAATATATATACAGTGGACCCCCGCATACCGATGGCACCACATAGCGATTAATCCGCATACCACTTGCTTTAATCGCAAAAATTTTGCCTCGCATACCGCTTAAAAACCCGCTCACCGATTTTCGTCCGAGACGCGTCCAATGTGCGCCCTCAGCCAGCCTCACATGTGCCGCCCGTGCCATTGTTTACCAGCCAGCCTCCGCGGTAACATTCAAGCATACAATCGGAATATTTCGTATTATTACAGTGTTTTCGGTGCTGTTTCTGGAAAATAAGTGACCATGGGCCCCAAGAAAGCTTCTAGTGCCAACCCTACACCAATAAGGGTGAGAATTCCAATAGAAATGAAGAAAGAGATCATTGATAAGTATGAAAGTGGAGTGCATATCGCCGACCTGGTCAGGTTGTACAAGAAACCCCAATCAACCATCGCTACTATTGTGGGCACCACAAAGGCAATCAAGGAAGCTGTTCTTGCCAAAGGTTTAACTGTGTTTTCGAAACAAAGATCGCAAGTGATGGAAGATGTTGAGAGACTCTTATTGGTGTGGATAAATGAAAAACAGCTAGCAGGAGATAGCATCTCTCAAGCGATCATAAGCGAAAAGGCTAGGAAGTTGCATCAGGATTTAATTAAAAAAATGCGTAGTGGCATACATAGTGTGATAAGGCATGGTGAGGCTGCCAGTTCGGACCACAAAGCGGCTGAAAAATATGTGCATGAATTCAAGGAGTACATAGAGACTGAAGGACTGAAACCTGAACAAGTGTTTAATTGTGATGAAACAGGCCTGTTTTGGAAGAAAATGCCAAGCAGGACCTACATTACCCAGGAGGAAAAGGCACTCCCAGGACATAAGCCTATGAAAGACAGGCTTACTTTGTTGATGTGTTCCAATGCTAGTGGTGATTGCAAAGTTAAGCCTTTATTAGTGTATCACTCTGAAACCCCCAGAGCGTTCAGGCAAAAGAATGTCCTCAAGGATAATTTGTGTGTGCTGTGGAGGGCAAACAGTAAGGCATGGGTCACTAGGGACTTTTTCTATAACTGGTTACACCATGCATTTGCCCCCAATGTGAAAGATTACCTAACTGAAAAGAAATTAGAACTTAAGTGCCTCCTGGTGTTAGACAATGCCCCTGGTCATCCTACAGACGTGGCAGAGCGACTTTATGGGGACATGAGCTTCATTAAGGTGAAGTTTTTGCCTCCTAATACCACTCCTCTCCTGCAGCCCATGGACCAGCAGGTTATTGCAAACTTCAAAAAACTGTACACAAAAGCTCTGTTTGAAAGGTGCTTTGTAGTGACCTCAGAAACTCAACTGACTCTAAGAGAGTTTTGGAGAGAGCACTTTAATATCCTCAATTGTGTAAACCTTATAGGTAAGGCTTCGGAGGGAGTGACTAAGAAGACCTTGAACTCTGCTTGGAAGAAACTGTGGCCAGAATGTGTAGACAAAAGGGATTTTGAAGGGTTTGAGGCTAACCCTGAGAGGATTATGCCAGTTGAGGAATCCATTGTGGCATTGGGAAAGTCCTTGGGGTTGGAGGTTAGTGGGGAGGATGTGGAAGAGTTGGTGGAGGAGGACAATGAAGAACTAACCACTGATGAGCTGATAGATCAACTTCAACAGCAAGAGGCCAGACCTGAGGAAACTGGTTCAGAGGAGGGGAGAGAGAAATTGAAGAAGTTGCCTACTACAAAGATTAAGGAAATCTGTGCAAAGTGGCTTGAAGTGCAAACCTTTTTTGATGAAAATCACCCTCACACAGCTATTGCAAGCCGTGCTGGTGATTATTACACTGACAATGTTGTGAAACACTTTAGGGAAGTCATAAAGGAACGAGAGGTACAGGCCACTATGGACAGATATGTTGTGCAAAAGAAGTCCAGTGACTCTGAAGCTGGTCCTAGTGGCATTAAAAGAAGAAGGGAAGTAACCCCAGAAAAGGACTCGACACCTCAAGTCTTAATGGAAGGGGATTCCCCTTCTAAACACTAACACTCTCTCTCCCCTCCTCCCATCCCATCAATCATCACCAGATCTTCAATAAAAGTAAGTGTCATGTAATTGTGCATGCCTTTTTCAGTTTGTGTGTACTAAAATTAATATTTCATGTGGTAAAAAAAATTTTTTTTTCATACTTTTGGGTGTCTTGCACGGATTAATTTTATTTCCATTATTTCTTATGGGGAAAATTCATTCACATACCGATTATTTCGCATAACAATTACCCCTCTTGCACGGATTAAAATCGGTATGCGGGGGTCCACTGTATATATATATATATATATATATATATACATACATATACATATACATATATATATATATATATATATATATATATATACATATATATATACACACACACACACACACACCTACCATCCGACTTACGACCTGCTCGACTTACGACCACTCGACTTACGACTGTGTTTTTTTATGCGAAATTTCTGGGAAATAAGCAACTATTTGTGTTGTACACAGTGTTTATCCTAAACCTTACAGTATAAAATACAGTACTAACAACATAAAAAGTAAAGTAAAACATGAAATACCAAAATAAAACAATAAAATAAAGTCATTACAAAAATGTTTTGTTGATATTCAGTAGTAAAGTTCGACTTACTACCATTTCGACTTGCAACCGGTTTCTCGGGACTGAACTCGGTTGTAAGTCGGATGGTAGGTGTACACACACACACACACACACACACATATATATATTTTATATATATACACCTACCATCAGACTTACGACCTGCTCGACTTACGACCACTCGACTTACGACCGTGTTTTTTATGCCAAATTTCTGGGAAATAAACAACTATTTGTGTTGTACACAGTGTTTATCCTAAACCATACAGTATAAAATACAGTACTAACAACATAAAAATTAAAGTAAAACATGAAATACCAAAATAAAACAATAAAATAAAGTCATTACAAAAATGTTTTGTTGATATTCAGTAGTAAAGTTCGACTTACGACCATTTCGACTTACAACCGGTTTCTCGGAACCGAACTCGGTCGTATGTCGGATGGTAGGTGTGTGTGTGTGTGTGTATATACAGTGGATCCCCGCATAACGATGGCATCACATAGCGATTATTTCGCATACCGCTTACTTTAATTGCAAAAATTTTGCCTCACATACCGCTTAAAAACCCGCTTACCGATTTTCGTCCGAGACGCGTCCAATGTACGGCCTGAGCCACGCTCACATGTTCCGCCGGTGGCATTGTTTACCAGCCAGCCTCTGCGGTAACATCCAAGCATACAATCGGAATATTTCGTATTATTACAGTGTTTTTGGTGATTTTTCTGGAAAATAAGTGACCATGGGCCCCAAGAAAGCTTCTAGTGCCAACCCTACAGCAATAAGGGTGAGAATTACAATAGAGATGAAGAAAAAGATCATTGATAAGTATGAAAGTGGAGTGTATGTCTCCGAGCTGGCCAGGTTGTATAATAAACCCCAATCAACCATCGCTACTATTGGTGGTACAGCTGCTGCTGCTGCTGCACTGTCAGCTGCTGCTGCTGCTGTAGCACCGTTGTTGGTGTGGCTTATTGAGAATACCAAGAAACAATTAACCCCAGAGGATTTGCCACCCAGGATAACCCAAAAAAGTCAGTGTCATCGAAGACTGTCTAACTTATTTCCATTGGGGTCCTTAATCTTGTCTCCCAGGATGCAACCCACACAAGTCGACTAACACCCAGGTGAACAGGGAAAAATGCCTGGAACTAGTGCTCATATTGGTGAATTTAAAGCCAGCAAAGGTTGGTTTGAGAGATTTAAGAATCGTAGTGGCATACACAGTGTGATAAGGCCCGTTCTGGAAGAAAATGCCAAACAGGACCTAGAGTACTCAGGAGGAAAAGGCACTCCCAGGACACAGTGTCTCATCAGTCATTGCTGCATCTTCAATAAAGGTAAGTGTCATTTATTCTTCATTTAGTAGACTAGTACATGCACAATATATACTGTGCATGTACTACTCTACTATTGTGCATGTATCCTTCTCTTTGTGTGTGGGAAAATGTATATTTCATGTGGTAAAATTTTTTTTTTCATACTTTTGGGTGTCTTGCACGGATTAATTTGATTTCCATTATTTCTTATGGGGAAAATTCATTCACATAGCGATTATTTCGCATAACAATTACCCCTCTTGCACGGATTAAAATCGTTAACCGGGGGTCCACTGTATATAAATATATATATATATATATATATATATATATATATATATATATATATATATATATATACACATGTACATATATATATATATATATATATACATATATACACATATATATATACATATATATATATATATATATATATATATATATATATACACATATATATATACATATACAGTGGACCCCCGCTTAAGGATCACCTCCCAATGCGACCAATTATGTAAGTGTATTTATGTAAGCGTGTTTGTACCTGTATGTTTGGGGGTCTGAAATGGACTAATCTACTTCACAATATTCCTTATGGGAACAAATTTGGTCAGTAATGGCACCTGAACATACTTCTGGAATGAAAAAATATCGTTAACCGGGGGTCCACTGCATATATACATGTATATGTATACATATACACACACATGTATATATATATATATATATATATATATATATATATATATATATATATATATATATATATATATATATATATATATATATATATATATATATATATATATATATACACACACACGTCATGCCGAATAGGCAGAACTTGCGATCTTGGCTTAAATAGCAACGCTCATCTTGCCATATAGGACAAGCGAAAATCTGTGTATGCAATAATTTTGCCAAAATCATTCTGAACTTAACGAAAAAAATATATTTCTCTGGGTCTGTTTAGTATTAATTTATGGTAAACAAATCTAAAATTTATTTAGTTGGGTTAGGCTAAAATAAATTGCTCTTGTTTTAATAAGGTTAGGTAAGTCTTCTATGATTCTTTTGGTGCAAAATTAAAAAATTTTACATTAACATTAATGAAAAACATATATGTTTAAATGTATAAGAGAAAATTTCAGAAAGGGCTTAATTTGAAATGAGTTCTTGCTAATTGACCAGTTTTACATATTCGGCATGACATATATATATATATATATATATATATATATATATATATATATATATATATATATATATATATATATATATATATATATATATATATATATACAGTAAGGCCCCACTTTACGGCGTTTCACCTTACGGCATCCGCTTATACGGCGATGTCAAATTATGACCAATACTTGCTACATGGCAATCAGGCCTTCAAATACGGTGCCCCCCACCCAGTTTGTTTACATTTTCCGTGACCACATCTATTATGTCAGGAAACTTTCCAAAATTTCAAGTGTTTTAAAGTTACTGCATATTTTATATGTATTCTGATAATTATACTTATGTGTACCTGTACCTAAACATACTTACACACTGTGCTGGTGTGCAGGTACACATTAAAATCGCTAAGTCTCTCTCTACTCATGACGCCAATACTACGTAATAATAATCACTCTTGGGCACACTAAATGTCTTATTTTACATCAATACGGGCATTTTCATTAATCCATCTATGATATTTTCCTCAAAATTATATATGAAACCCATTACATAGCATATAAACATGATACATACACTCACAGAATAAAAATTGATGTAAATATGAGATTTGTTTACAAAGCAGCTGTGTAGTGGTAGCAGTAGGTAGTGTCGGAAGAATTATGTTTTCTCTAGTCAAACACTGGGGGGGGGGGTAACTAGAAAAATATTCTTTTCGTATGCCTTCACTCTATACATAGCAATTCACGACCCTTGTGGGTTTAGTGCTTTTTATTATAATAATAATAATAATAATAATATTATTATTATTAATATTATTATCTTCATTCACTCTAAAAATGGTGTGTTGCTGTTTGTTTATTCTGAACTAACTTGTACAACTTGTACACAATGTAAGAGTATTTGTATTGTGAGGTAATTATTATTATAATAAAAAAATATTGAGGTAAATGTTTTACAAACTCTTACAAATGGACGTGAATCAACTAAAAGTAGACATATATTAATACACATTTATTTTGCCTGACCAATGATCGCCCACTACCTGTTCAGTTTGAGTTCTTACATTGTCTCAACTCTGTATCCCATTCTCTCTCTTGTTTACTCTTTCATTAACTAGTTGGCTCTCATTGACGATGGCGTCTAAGCTTAGCTGAGATAAAAAGAGAAGTTGTAAGCCTCTTGCTTTAAGTGCCAAGTTAGAGGATGATGGTGTGCCATTCTGATTTTATTCAATAAACACCCTGCCACTCACCTCTCACACATTAATATTAATATTTTAAGGAAAGTAATAAGTGAACTTTATGTGTATCTTACCTTTTATTGTGTTTTTAATGCCTATTTCTATTGCTAACTTAATATAAGTTAGTGTAAACTTGTTGTCTGGCATTTATTGCATATTTTATGTATGCTCTGATAATAATACTTGTGGACCTGTGTGGAGGGACAACATTACGTTTTCTCTGCTCAGCCATCAGAGAAAACGTGTATGAATCTGCGTTTGGCCCAGCCACTCCCTCACTCCGCTTTTGTTTACAATTTTCGGCATGAATTATTCGTTACTTCTACCTTCGTTTATGATGGAAACTAAAGGTAGTTGTTAGAAATGATTAAATTCAGTGGACAATGCATGTCGATGTTAATAATATGGCTCTGGGCCACAGTGTAGGTAGCCGGTAGGTGTAGCCCAGGTGGGCTACACCTACCGGCTACCTACACTGACTTCCTACAAATAAATACTACTCACCTCTCTTCCTATATTAAGACTAACACATATTTTAACCCTTTGACTGTTGTAACCCCCAATCCTGAGGTGTCTCCTGGTGTCGCAAAATTTAAAAAAAAAAAAAAATGATTTTTTTCTTATGAAATGATAGACAATCTTTTCCCGATTGTAATGACACCAAAAAAACAAAATTTGATGGAAAACTGACAGAATTATGCTCTCACGAAGTTAGCGACCTTGGCAATATTTACAAATCGGCGATTTCGCCCACTTTGAGCCCTATTTTCAGCTAATTCCATTGTTCTAGTCGACCAAACTCATAGCTATTTCTTTAGAACTCCATTTTTTCTATCGATTGAGTACAAGAAACTGCCCATTTACCGATTTCAACTACCCAATAATGTGGTCAGAAATTTGCAATTTGGCCAATTTCACAAAAACTAAAAAATATGACAATTTCAAAATAAGGTCCAGAATGAACAATGCAGACATTCCTGGCTCTAAAATAACATTTTCATCGTTCATCAGTCATGTCTCCAGGTCTCTCTGATATTACTCTTGCTTTCTATTTTGAATTTTTATTCAAACAAAAAATAGAAGACTTACTATTATGCAGACTACTGCAATACTGTAATAATTGTATAAATAACATCAACCCATTCATGACTGCATATTAGAATGGCTAGTTGGACATTTATGGGACAATGACATCATTTGTTTACTTTTGAACATTGGCAAAAATCAAACATTTTTCCTACTTTGAGCTCCATTTCCAGGTTCTTTTTATAGTAAAATCAATCAAAATCACCTCTATTTCTGTAATATGTTTTCCATTCTATCAAATGAGACCAAGAAAATGAGAATACAACCATAAATACTATACGAAAATAGACCACAAAGTCGGCATTTTAATTAAAAAAAGCGGTCCGAGTTTTTTTTTCTCATTATGCACTGCGTGCTCCAGGATTTTTTTTATATGGTGCACACTGACCACACAGACCCATTCTCTCACATGTGGGCCTACCAGCTTTCTCCTGCGTGATTTGAAGCCGCTAGAATTTATGAGTATATATACGTCAAACACGGTACCTCGTAAGACGTATATATACGGCCGCGACAGTCAAAGGGTTAAGGTAAATAATGAGTGTACTGTATGTATATTTTACCTCTCTGGGATGTTTTAAATATCGTATATTAAGTATGAGACGGGGAGCCAGGGCTACCTACACCTGGGCTACCTGCTCCTGACTTCCTACAAATAAGTACTACTCACCTCTCTCCCTACATTAAGATTACAAATACTTTAAGATAAGTAATGAATTTACTGTGAATGTATTTTACTTTGTGTGTTTTTAATGCCTAGTTCTATTACTAACTTAATATAGTTTAGTGTAAACTTGTTGTCTGGCATTTATATGCATTTATAAATGGAAAAAAAAAATGGTGTTTTGCCTTCCGGCAATGTCTGCTTTCCGGCGACAGCCTGGAACCTAACCCGCCGTATAAGTGGGGCCCTACTGTATATGTGTATGTATGTATGTATGTGTGTGTATATATATATATATCAAGAACACCTACCAGGATTATCATCAACAGGCTGCTGTGTGAATATCTGCTGCCCGTGTTGGAAAGGGCCAGAAGACTCCGCATTTCGTCTCTTCCTTCAGAATCAAGAAAAGTTCTGTGTATGTGAATTCAATGAGGGAACATAACGGTCACCTATGGGTAGGAGAAGCCGGTGAGGGGAGGCCTCATGGAGGAGGAGGAGGCGGAGGTTGAGGGGTAAAACTGTCCCCCCCCTTCCCCAAACAGGCACGCATACACTGTGTGTACAGTGTATATAGTCTATAGTGTACAGTGCATAGTATGTGCATGGTATGCGCATAGCATGTGTAGTGTATAGCGGCGTGTCGTTGATAGTGGGGGCTGTGCACAGAGCATAGTGGTGTATAGTAACATGTGCACAGAGCATTGCGGCGTATAGTGACTTGTCCTGGAAGGGAGTGAGTGCCCTACTCCGCCTCATCACACATCTTCACTCCTCCCTTCCACCGCCCACCACAAGGACGGGGGACCCCTCTCCTCCCCCCCACCACCACCATGAACCACATGCGGTATGTGCCATGCGCCATTTTCCCTTCAGCCTGGGCTTACCACACAGTTTGAGGTATGGCAGATGATGAAGCCAGCCAGCCACAAAGCCAGGGAAACAATGCACCCAACAATGAAAAAGGCCATGTCAGGTGTGTGGAGAGTTTCAAGCACGCAACAGGGATGGCCGCATTTGTGCACACAATGGGTGTGCAGGATCACATATGCCCCCAGCAGAGAGCAGCCCACAGCCTCCACAGGCAGATGACAATTCCAATGGCAACCTCGTCACTTGCGATAACCTTCTGTTGGCATTCAAATCCACTGCTAGCAGTACACTATCCCACATCCCTACAGCGGCTCGCCCATATGCAGCAGGGAAATTCACAGACCTTCTTAAGCGGGTTAATGGAGGTTCCACCAACTTAGAAGCCCAAGGCACCATCCAAGCATGGTGCAACCTACTCTTGTTCGGCAATGTCTGTCTTGCAGTTCCTGAAAGACGAGGCAAACTGCTAACCACGTCAGTTATCAAGGCAGTGCACGGTTAAGAACGGATAACTGTGTCCCTCTGCCCCATCATCGCAGGAATCAAAGAGGTAGACCCGAGAAAATTTGTGCACAGGTTAGCAAAAAAATCTAAGAAGGTAACACAGTGGGAGCAATAAGAATAATTACAAGTGATGACACTGTAGCCCCCAAGGATGAGACCACGGCCCAAGCACTAAGAGACAAGCATCCAACCAGGGACACCATAGCCATCAACGACAACCCTGAGGAAGACCCCATCACTGAACAATTAATTTTGCCAGAATCGGAAGTCTATACAGCGATCGTGTCATTTCCAGCAGGATCTGCAGGAGGTTACACTGGAATTCGACCTCAGCACTTCAAAGAGATGGTAAATCCAGTACTCGGTGAATCTGCATCAATTCTTCTCACCAAGTTAACAACTTTCGTCAACAATTGCCTGGCTGGGCGTATCCCAGAAGAAATTAAACCTTTCTTTTTTGGAGCCTCACTATGTGCTTTGAAGAAGAGGGATGGGGGAATTAGACCCATTGCAGTTGGAAACACTCTTTGCCGTCTCGTTGCCAAAGCAGCAGTGAGAAACATTTGCCTAGAAGCTGCCACTTCACTCCAGCCACACCAATTGGGCTTTGGAGTCTCTCAAGGCAGTGAAGCTGCAGCTCATGCCGCAAGGGCCTACATCAGGGACCTACCAGAAGACAACGCCATAGTCAAACTTGATTTTAGAAATGCCTTTAATATGGTGAATAGAGATGCTGTTTAGCCAGCTGTTCGGGATCGGTTCCCCAGTCTTTTTCCCTTCATTTCAGCCGGCTACAGCAAACCCTCAATTCTTTTGTTTGGAGAACATGAAATTCAATCATCAGAGGGTGTTCAGCAGGGTAACCCACTCGCTCCACTTCTCTTCTGCTTGGCAGTAAGAGAACTAACTTCCAGCCTATGCAGTGAGCTCAAGATCTGGTACCTGGATGACGGCACTCTGGCAGGTACTGAAGAGTCCCTGGTGGGGACCTACAACTGGTGTAAACACAGGGAGAAGACTTGGGACTTATCCTCAATCCCTCCAAGTGTGAAATCATCACAGCGAACCAGGAAATAATCAATGCTGTGCGAAGAATTCTCCCATGCTGAGATTCGTTGATTAATTTATGCTTTTCAAGGTGGCTACGAACTGCCTCGGCAATTATTGATTCCATAAATTTTCCCACTATGGAGGTTAGGCTTATTGGTCTATAGTTCGAAGCTAAGGACCTGTTTTGAAAATAGGTATCACATTTGCCATTTTCCACTTATCTGGCACCATGCCAGTTTGTAGTGATATGTTGAAAAGATTAGCCAAAGGTGTGCTAAGCTCCTCTTTACATTCCTTTAGAACCCTTCATACAGTTCATCAGGGCCTGGGGATTTGTTAGGTTTTAATTTATCTATTTGCCTAAGGACCATGTCACTTGTGACTCTAATTGTGCACAGTTTATTATTGTCCTGTTCTACATAATTTATCATTACTGGAATATCGCTGGTATCCTCCTGTGTAAAAACTGAGAGGAAGTATGTGTTAAAAATTCTACACATTTCCTTATCACTGTCAGTGAGCTGACCCGAGGAACTTTTGAGTGGGCCTATCTTGTCCCTGATCTTACTTCTGTATACCTGAAAGAATCCTTTTGGGTTAGTCTTCGATTCTCTTGCAACTTTAACCTCATAATCTCTTTTTGCTTTTCTAATTCCCTTTTTTATTTCTCTCTTTAACTGAATATATCAATATCTTAATTGCCCCTCTCCTCTTTTGATTTGCCTATATATGCCTCTCTTTTGACCAATCAGATATTTTAATCTATTGTTCATCCATTTAGGATCATTTTTGTTTGATCTGATTTCCCTATTTGGAACATAATTTGACTGAGCAGCTAGAACTATGCTCTGGAAAGCATCATATCGGCAACCATCACCACCTACCTGACCCTTAGTCAGGTCATTCCAGTTCAGCCCACCTAAGTAATTTTTCAGTCCTATGAAATCAGCCAAGCGAAAGTCAGGGACGGAGACTTGATTGCCATTATTAGGGGAATTCCATGATATATTAAAACTCAGTGATTTGTGATCACTTTCCCCAAGCTCATCATTAACCTCAAGATCATTAATTAGTGTTTCCCTACTGGCAAGAACCAAGTCAAGGAGGTTATTTCCCCTAGTTGGCTCTGTCACAAACTGTTTTAAAAAAACAATCCTGGATCGTATCAAGAAAGTCACCTGACTCTAAATTTCCTGTCAAATTGCTCCAGTCAATCTGTCTACAGTTGAAATCTCCCATTAGCACAACATTTTCGTATGTAGATGCCTTACGAATTTCGTCCCATAGAAGTTTACTGCACTCCCTATCAAGATTTGGGGCCTTGTAAATCACACCCAAAATTAGTTTTTCTCGGCCCTCGAGAAGCTGTAACCAAACAGATTCAGTGGCTGACGCTTCTAATTTAATATCTTGTCTAACACAACAATTTAAATTGTCTCTGACATACATCGCTACTCCACCACCTTTCCTGTTGACCCTGTCAGTGTGGGATAATTTATAGCCTTGTATGTAACATTCAGAGGGCATCTCTCTATCTTTCAGATTGAGCCAGGTCTCTGTTATAGCAATAATATCTATGTTTCCTGCACTTGCAATTAATCTTAGCTCATCTATCTTATTTCTTACACTCCTGCTATTAGTATAGTAAACCTTAAGGGAGTTAGTCCCTTGCTGCCCTCTGCTGTCCCCCTTTGTTTGCTGACCTGATCTATTGTCTTTATTTATAACTTCATGCTGAATGCCTTTTATACATTTACTGTTTCCAACCCTAGTGTTGCAACCTGCTTGTTTCCCACACACACCCATACCTCTATCATCCATCAGTTTAAAATCATAGGCATTTCACCAATGGCCTTCTCAATCGAGTCTGCAAGTGCTACCACCCCTGCCCCAGAGAGATGTACCCCATCCCTTGCATACATATCATGTTTGCCATAAAAGTTGTTCCAGTTGTCAATGAATGGGATTGCAAGTTCCTTGCAGTGTCTGTCTAGCCAGCAATTTACACCAATTGCCCTAGACAACCATTCATTTCCTACTCCCCTTCTAGGCAAGATGCTACATATGATTGGGATCCCTCCCTTAGACTTAATGAAATCTATAGCTGACCTGTACTTATCTAGCAGCTCTTCTCTCCTACCCTTCCCAATATCATTTCCACCAGCACTGAGACAGATAATGGGCTTGTTCCCATTACCTGACATGATATTATCCAGCCTGTTGACAATATCCCCAACACCAGCTCCAGGGAAGCACACTCTATCTCTCATCTTCTTATTCCTATTACAAAAAGCACGGTCAATATATCTTACCTGAGAGTCACCAACCACAAGAATGCACTTACCTCCATTAGCAGGGGCAGTAGTACCCTTACCTTCACTGGCCACTGAAGTACATTCATCCTGAAGAACAGAGAAGCGATTTCCTACCTTCAGATCTTCACTCTTAACTTTCCTTACTCTGATGCGCCTCCCATTACTGTGAACCACTCGCCACTTGTAGCAGGTGCTGGGCTGCACCTCACTGCTGGTAGCCGTTGCTACCTCCCCCACTACAGCCTCCTCACAGCGAGAGACAGACTACACCTCACTGCTAGAAGCCTCATTCCCCACAACTCCAGCCATCTCACACTCTCTCCCAGACCCATTGAGGTGGACCTTCAGCCTCCTAATCTCCTCCTGGAGAAGCAAGACCTCCTTCTTCAACTCTCCAACCTCAATTTTTAAAACACTGCAGAAGCAAGCCATGCTTTGTAACCGTCCACGCTAATCCCCAAAGCAGCTCAGGGTCTGTGACCTCACGTGACGACTGACTTGATTTGAAGCCACTAGAATTATTGAGTATATATACGTCCGAAACACTGGCTCGTAAGACTTATATATGCGACCAAAACAGTCGAAGGGTTAAAAGGGGAGTGTTAATACAACATAGCATTAGTGAATCCCTGGGGTTTCCCATGCTGTTTGCTCTAGCTGGCGTTCAATTGAACTGGTGCTCCCACAAGGTACTAAGTGTCCCAGATTTGTTAATACTGAGCACACTGAGTGTTAAGACCCATTCTATACTGCCTAGGCCTATAGTGTCAAATTTGGAGGCAGGAACAATAAAACATCAATCTACGTTTAGAGCGCTAGCAATAAGAATGTAGATCAACATTTGTACAGATAAGGGGTTAACTTTCATTTAGGAAAATACCATTATGAATAATTTGATCCCATTATTATTACATTTATAATAGAACAATGCACCAATAGAGGTCATACAATGCCTGGGTGAAGGGGAAGCATCCAGGTTCGATCCATGGAAGGGCTGTATGGGTTTAATTCCTTGGACGAAGAGGCTCTCACTTGAGGAAGGCTCCAATCCTTAAAATGAAGCTTAACCCTTTCAGGGTCAAGAGTCCCTCTCCTAAACATGTTCTCAGGGTGGAAAATTTTTGGGAAAAAAAAAAAAAAAAAATTCTTATGAAATGATAGAGAATCTTTTTCCATTCATAATGACACCAAAAGTATGACATTTAATGCAAAACTTATGGAATTATGCTCTTGCGAAGTTAGCAGTCTCCATGATGTTTACTCATCGGCGATTTCGCCAAATTTGAGCCCTATTTTCGGCCAATTCTGATGTACCAGTCGACAAAACTCGTAACTATTTCTCTAGAACTCCACTTTTCCTATCGAATGAGTACAAGAAACCACCCATTTACCAATTTCAACTATCCAATAAAGTGGTCAGAAATTGGCAAATTTGCCAATTTTACACAAATTTCAAAAGATGCCAATTTCCAAATAGGGTCCAGAATAAACAAGACAGACATTCCTGGCAATAAAATAACATTTTCTCTGTTCATTAGTCACATCCCCATGCCCCTCTTATATTTCTTTTGCTTTCCACTTTGAATTTTTATTCTTACAAAAAATAGAAGATTTACTGTTATGCAAACTACTGCATTAGCGTAGAAACGGTATAAATAATATCAGTGGATTTGTGATTTGTTATTTATGGCAACAATCAAACATTTCTGGTACTTTGAGCTCAATATCAAGGTACTTTTCATTGTGAAACAAATCAAAATCATCACAAGTTCTGTAATATGTCTTCCATTCTATAAAATGAGACCAAAGTAACTAGAACACAACCATAAATACCATACGAAAATACACTGCAAAATCGCTTTTAAACCAAAAACATGGTCGGAGTTTTTTTTTTCTAATTATACACTGTGTGCTGCAGGATTTTTTTATACTGTGCACACTGACCACATAGACCCATTCTTTCATATGTAGGTCTACCAACTTTCTCTCGCTAGATTTGAAGACGCTAGAATTTACACGTACCAGTACATGCAAGCCATACCAGTACGACACCAACCCTGAAAGGGTTAAAGTTAGCTCTCACTGAGGGTGTCTGTATGGGGGGGGGGGGACTTTAAGAAATGTTCGTGTAATTTGCTACAGTATTTAAATTTACATGAACTGCACTAAACTTATGATGTCACATATTTCCAATTTCATTTTTCATATCTTATTTTAGTTTAGATTAGCTGTACAGTATTACATTTTCATTATCATTATTATTACAGTCAAAAACTATGGGCTAAACCAACAAGGGTTGCTTGCATTATAGTACAGTGGACCCACGACATTCGATGGCATCGGCATTCGATAAATCCGACATTCGATGCATTTTAACGCAAAAATTTCGCCTCGACATTCAGTGGAAAACCCGACATTCGATACGATTCATACGAGACGTGTCCACGTGTGGCCTGAACTGCCCCGTGTGTGCCAGTGTTTACAAGCCAGCCAGTGTGCGCGCATCTAAGGATACATTCAGTACATTCCATATTATCACTGTTTTTGGTGCTTGTTTCTGCAAAATAAGTAACCATGGGCCCCCAAGAAAGCTTCTAGTGCCAACCCTTCGAGAAAAAAGGTGCTAATGACTATTGAAATGATGAAAGAGATAATTGCAAAGTACGAAAGTGGAGTGCGTGTGTCGGAGTGCATGATGATTTGGTAAAGAAACTGCCTGCAACTAGTAGTGATGTGAGTGAATTTAAGGCCAATAAAGGTTGGTTTGAAAGATTTAAGAATCGTAGTGGCATACACAGTGTGGTAAGGCATGGTGAGGCTCCCAGTTCAAGTCCTAATGGAAGGGGATTCCCCTTCTAAACACTAACACCATCCACACTCTCCCCTCCTCCCATCCCATCAATCATCACCAGATCTTCATTAAAGGTAAGTGTCAATTATTCTATTGTTATTGTTGTTGTAATTATTCTATTGCATTAAACTTAATATTTCATGTGGAAAAATAATTTTTTCCATACTTTTGAGTGTCTTGCACAGATTAATTCGATTTCCATTATTTCTTATGGGGAAAATTAATTCGACTTTCGATATTTTCGACATTCAATAGCTCTCAGGAATGGATTAGTATCGAATGTCGAGGGTCCATTGTACTTCCTGCTTCTTGTAAATAAATCCACTGTTTCAATATCCTATATGCACCTGTTCATTTTATTTATTTGCAATGGGGGAAATGTTAAACCCATAGGGGTCATACAGGAATGGGAGGTATTCAGGTTGGACCTAAGAATGAAAAGAAAAAAAGTCTAGTTCCTTGGATTACGAATCACGTACTAGCATAAGGTACGTCATTTGAAAATTTCAAGTATAAAGCCTTGGCGTCTTCCGACTCCAACTTAAATTACAGAGAATCATTAGCACTGTGACTTGGAGCAACATACATTTAATAATTCAGCTTGGCTGAAATAGACTTGAGGCCCACTTGTCAACTCTTTCACACTCTCACATGCACACTCACATTCTCTCACTTTTACATACATACACACACTGTTTCTTTGAGTTGTGATGATTTTGTGTTACGATTTACACTCATACAGGAATTTAGTTTTGAGTTGCAATAAAAAATCTAAATATATGAACCTGTGATTTAATTACACCAATTTTTGTGTTGTCAAGTTATCATCGCCTATACAGTGCACAGTAACAAGGCAATTTCTCTACAGATCAAAAAAGAAATTGTGAAAAAACAAAATGCAAGATATAGAATTAGTGTACTGATGTGTGAGTATGGCTCTCCATGCTCTATCTGTACCATAATCAAACAAAAAGACATTTTAAATGATATTAAAGTGGCTGAAGAATCTAAGCAAGTGAATAAAGACAGAGAAATTATCACAGAAAGGCAAAAGCTATTGTTATTGTGGATGAGAGAAGAGCAGATGAAGGGAAATACAGTGGCTGTAAGTTATATATGTAGCATGCATGTCCTAGGTACAGTAAAAGTTACACTTCCGGGCAGGGTCTTAGAACAAATTACCAAAAAACCATGCATTTTGAGGTTTGAGTTATAATAATTTTGGAGTATGATAGGTCTTCTGGAATGGATTATCGTTACTCATGGGACCAGTGAGAGTGAGAGTGTGAGTGTGTGTGTGTGTGTACTCACCTAGTTGTGGTTGCAGGGGTTGAGTCACAGCTCCTGGCCCAGCCTCTTCACTGGTCGCTACTAGGTCACTCTTCCTGCTCCACGAGCTTTATCATACCTCTATGTATGGATCCTGCCTCCACTACATCACTTCCCAGACTATTCCACTTCCTGACAACTCTGTGACTGAAGAAATACTTCTTAAAATCCCTGTAATTCATCCGAGTCTTCAACTTCCAACTGTGACCCCTTGTTGCTGTGTCCCATCTCTGGAACATCCAGTCTCTGTCCAGCTTGTTGATTCCTCTCAGTATTTTATATGTCATTACCATATCCCTCTTATCTCTCCTTTCCTCCAGTGTTGTCAGGTGGATTTCCCGTAACATCTCCTCAGAGGATATGCCCCTTAGCTCGGCGACTAGGCTTGTTGCAAACCTTTGCACTTTCTCTAGTTTCATAGAGAGAGAGAGAGAGAGAGAGAGAGAGAGAGAGAGAGAGAGAGAGAGAGAGAGAGAGAGAGAGAGAGAGAGAGAGAGAGAGAGAGAGAGAGAGAGAGAGAGAGAGAGAGAGAGAGAGTTGTGTGTGTGTGTGTGTGTGTGTGTGTGTGTGTGTGTGTGTGTGTGTGTGTGTGTGTGTGTGTGTGTGTGTGTGTGTGTGTGTGTTTGTGTTTGTGTGTGTGTGTGTGTGTGTGTGTGTTAGTGTGTGTGCATGTGTATGTGTGTGTGTGTGTGTGTGTGTGTGTGTGTGTGTGTGTGTGTGTGTGTGTGTGTGTGTTAGTGTGTGAATGTGTGTGTGTGTGTGTGTGTGTGTGTGTGTGTGTGTGTGTGTGTGTGTGCGTGTGTGCGTGTGTGTGTGCACGCGCGAGCGAGTTTGTGAGTGCGTGTGTGTGTGCACGTGCACTATACACACACACACACAGACAGATTACACAAAACAGGTGGTTTTAGTATCTGATACACATACGTATATACATTGTGTATTACCATTCACATACACATTATACATTACCATTCACAAAATGTTGCTATCATGTATAAAGGTTTTCAATTTATATTTATTAGGTTAAAAACATCCAAAAATTATATTATTTTTATTAAATTTCCACAATAAGGCCATAAAACTGATGTATCATTATAAGAAATAATCATTTTAATTACATAAATTAAAAAAAGAAGATAAGCTTGACAATAATAGAAATAAATTTAATAATTTTACAATGGCATTTTGTTAGCGCAAGTTCATATATATATATATCATCTTTATTAATCAAGGCATATTCAATTTAGATACAGCTAAAATAAACTTTATATGTGGCAAAATAACACGAAGAGAAAACACTGCTCAAAAAACTGATACACAAATTCTGAATGTGTATAAACTTTTATAAAACCAGGAATACTCGACAAGTTAACTGTCACCACCTACAAAAATATTTTTTTTTTAATTTCTGCCTTAGTTGCTCACTGTTGAATAACCGCAGTCCTCTTAATACGCAAGCTTTATTAAATAGAAATAAATAGAAATAAAATATACATCTAAAGCACCGGGAGCTCAGTAAAACAAAATAAGATGAATTAAAAAAATTTATATCTGTTTCCAAACGTTTGGTGAAGCTAGTGCTTGTGGTAAACATTTGCTCTTGTGACGAGTGAGAGACATGCGGTGTTTGAATGAATGACCACAATTGTTGCACTTGTAAGGTCGCTCCCCTGTATGTATCCGGAGGTGCTGCTTGAGAGAATCATGGCGAGTGAAGGTGCGGCCACAATGTGGGCAAGTGGGGGCCTGCAGGCCCACAGGCACCTCCCCAAGACACCCCCGTGCAGCCCACCACCACGCCTGCAACACAGACACCACATAAGGTCCAACAACTGTATCACACATCTTGCACTCTGCCCATCAGAAAACCTTCAAATTAATACTTAAATTTTCTCATCACTATCTCCATCAATAGCAATGTAATTTGCGCAATATGTATTGTCAAAGAAATTGCAAACATTGCTCAAGTATAACTGGCAGGGGAGCATTAGAGAATACTACTACAAAGGCATTAATGGGCAGTAACACAGCCCTTTAGCCTATGGTAATGCAATGCCCATCGCTGGGAAAATGCCGAGCCACATCGTGGACAAACGTATGGTCGCTCTCCAGTGTGACTGCGCTGATGTTGACTGAGGTTATCCCGTCGTTTGTAGCTGCGCCCACACACATCACACACAAACCTGCGCTCCCCAGCCCCAGCTGTCCTGCCTGGTACCACCCAACCCTGGTGGGCACCCACCCATGGCCCGCCCTCACCCAACTGCTGCCACCCACACGCCACGACCCCCTGGCCACTCTGCAACAGACAAGAGGTGAGCGTTACTGCTGCATCCTGCACCACACACCCCCCTTCCATAAGTTACACCAGACCTTGAGCCTATTTCCAAGTCATTGTCATTTGTGTTTTCTTAATCTTTAAACTATTGCGCTTTTCACTGTCTCAAGATTCTAAAATATTTTTAAAAAATTTATCGGGTAAAACATTTTCTAATATTGATTTCATCTTACAGATTCCTAACAAACAAATACTAGAGTGGTGGTATTATGACATACAATATTTACTCAAGATCTAATAATCTCCAAAACAAGAACAATTACTAGAGCTTCCTCAAAAGAGTTTATTCACCTGCTGACAGTTAAATAAAACTAATAAAACTGATCTTAACAGAAGTGGTGGTATATAAGTTCACAATTTTAATACACCAAGGATATGAAAAAGATGATGAATTCAAGTCTTTTTTTTATGAATGCACATCAAAGACAACTAATGGGCTCTGCCTTTGAAAGCAAACAGGGGATTGGCTCGTAAGTCGGTAAGACAAAATGAACAGTAATTCTAATTAGCTTGAAAGTGCAGTAACTATGTACGCTGCTCTTCACGACAAGCATTGAGTTTATGATAATGGAGGCCACTCTGCTGGGCAAATTTAGCACCACATCTAGGGCACCCATAGGGTTTCTCCCCAGTATGTAACCGCTCATGTTGTCGCCGATGGTCAGAGCGCTTGAAGCGACGACCGCAGAAGGAGCAAGCATACGGCCGTGGGTCAGGTAGTCCCTGCTGGTGCTGCTGTTGTGGCTGCTGGTGCTGCTGTGGTAATGGCGAGGGGTGGCTTCCAATGCCTGACCCAGCAGCCAGCCACAGGTGTGGTAGCTTGACAGCCATTCCACCAATGCCACCACCACCCTGCAACACACGGCAAAGCCTAGTCACACACCCACGCATCTTGGTTATCTTAACAAATAGGCATTTACCAAAACATAAAATGTTTGTTAGACAAAATTTCCTTACCAATAACTGTCCCTTATCCATTCACTTGAAAGCAATGTACTGTAAAAACCTAACATTCTAAGTGCAATACTAAATACCATTATTGATCCTACAGGCATCACCAATTAAATAAAAAGTTTATCTTACAATAATGTGAATGATTTGCAGGATGAAGTCTCCATACATTACTTCACAGCTCATGGTTCAATTCAAATAATGTTTCTTTGGTACATAATTTTAAAATTTATAGGTTTCCTCTTAATTAAGTGAACCACTTTTTTAATTATGGCAAAATATTGCCGAAAAATTGTATATGGTACTTTTTAAGACAATAATACTGAGTATTACAACTTAACTGTCTTTTTTTTTTCTTTAAATTGCTGTTTATCGACAGATGCTTATGTGATACATTAAAGGACTTTTCTGGTTAAATCCCCTACCACAACGAGGACATGCATATGGTTTTTCGCCTGTATGAATACGTATGTGCTGAGTTAGGTGATCCTTTCGCCGAAACGGCTTAGTGCAGAAGGGGCAGTGGTGCTGCTTAAAGGCTGAATCATCCCCACCCCTGTTTCTCTGCGGTGGAAGGGACCTGATGAGCCCTGAGCCCAACCAGCCAGCTACCATGCCTTCCACTCCAGCTAAGGGGGCACCACACTGTCTTGAGGACGCACTCACATCCCATGCCTGGGGACAAGAAAGCCCAGCTTCACTTTAAAATAAATCCATTTTCAACATTTTTTAACTGAAAATCTTTTGCTGCTAATAAAATGTTGTCATAACTCGACAATGAGCAAGTGTACAGTCTTAACATTAACTTTGATCTCCCTGGCGCTTAAAGATGTTTTGTGGTTATGATTGGCTGACAGTAGGTTGAAGTACTTCAGGAGGTATATCACTAGTTATACCATCATTGGAATTAACTGCAGTGTCAACTGCCATATTTGTTTCAACACTTGGTAATGTCAAATTAACCATCATCTCAGGTTGCATTCCACCTGATAAAACCAAATTAGAATGGATTCCACCTGAATGCGTCATGGCAGAAGCAACCAAATTTCGAGAAACATTATGCTTAGCCATGTCAGACTGAATTCCACTAGACATCCCTATATAAGTATCGATCCCTGCTTGTAGGGAGGAATTAGAATGAATTGCACTCTGAAGGGTCACATTAGGCTGATTTATTACTGGAAGGGTGATATCTGACTTCTGAGTGCTAGATCCACAGAGCTTCTTCTTTATATGGTAATGGTAGCTACTTTGTTGAGTAAATGTTTTCCCACAGAGGCTGCAGGCAAAGGGTCTCTCCCCAGTATGAATTCGGCTGTGTTGTTTCAGGTGATGATTGAGCTTGAAACGTTTCCCACAAATGTGGCACACATACGGCCGGAAGGGGTCAGCAGTAGATGTAGTGTGAGTGGTGAGCGTACCAAAGCCAAACGAAGAGTGAAGGTTCGTAAGGGAGTCAAACAACACACTCTGCAACAAAAGAGGGCACTGCTTAGAACTTGCCACCTATGCCCTTAAGCAACGACTAAAATACTGTACGACCATAAACTGACATAACAAGATACTGCGCTTCAGAAGAAACGAGCATAAAAGGATTCCAAGCCACAAAGCAGTTCTTATCTGAGAAATTAAAAAAAAAAAAATTTTTTTTTAGGACATTTTCAACGAATGACAAATTTCAAGAGGCTGTTTACCACTATCATGTATCAGTGTTATTAGATTATCCTACATAATGTATATTATCATATTTATGGAGGAAGCACTCAACCTGTAGGGGTCATAAAGTGTGTAGGGAATGGATATTAAATTTTGATATGAAAGAAGGACCTGCCCAATTTTATTAATCCAGAACCCCAGAAGTATCGTAGACATAAATTTTAATTCAATCATTGATGGTTTCAGATTTCTTGGTCTGCAAAATAAGTGCTGCATAACCCAAGTAAACTCTGACACAAAACTAACACTATACACATAGAGCAATTTTCAACACTGTATTTTGCTCAGATACTTAGCATGTGACTAATAGTAACAGAAGAAAAACACACTATATAATTATGAACGTTCACGCTCTCCACAATTTCACGCTTTACTGTTGAATTTTGCTGTAAATACTTGACGAACAACCTAGAAATAAGTGACCTGTAAAATGTGCATCAGTAAGTATATTTTAATCACTCCACAGTCTTGTATTGACAATTCAGTCTCTCTCAGGGAAAAGATCAGGTTTATTGTCTTTTATCCATATATTTTAATTCTAGAATTGGTATGAATTTTTGGTTCCTCTGGCCATTACATTCTAATGAAAAAGTAGGAATAATTAAATTTTTTTTAAAGGGGTGGACCGGTAACCCAGTGAAAGTCCTCGGACAGATGACCAAAAGCTCCAATGGCAAGTCATCATCTAAGACACACATCAGGAAATGCTTGTCCTGTTTCCTGAAAAACCTTACCTAACCTAATCTGTGTGTGTGTGTGTGTGTGTGTGTGTGTGTGTGTGTGTGTGTGTGTGTGTGTGTGTGTGGTGTGTGTGTGGTGTGTGTGTGGTGTGTGTGTGGTGTGTGTGTGGTGTGTGTGTGGTGTGTGTGTGGTGTGTGTGTGGTGTGTGTGTGGTGTGTGTGTGGTGTGTGTGTGGTGTGTGTGTGGTGTGTGTGTGGTGTGTGTGTGGTGTGTGGGGTGTGTTTGGGGTGTGTGTGGGGTGTGTGTGGGGTGTGTGTGTGGTGTGTGTGTGGTGTGTGTGTGGTGTGTGTGTGGTGTGTGTGTGGTGTGTGTGTGGTGTGTGGGGTGTGTATGGGGTGTGTGTGGGGTGTGTGTGGGGTGTGTGTGTGGTGTGTGTGTGGTGTGTGTGTGGTGTGTGTGTGGTGTGTGTGTGGTGTGTGTGTGGTGTGTGTGTGGTGTGTGTGTGGTGTGTGTGGTGTGTGTGTGGTGTGTGTGTGGTGTGTGTGTGGTGTGTGTGTGGTGTGTGTGGTGTGTGTGTGTGTATGTGTGTGTGTGTGTGTGTGTGTATGTGTGTATGTGTGTATGTGTGTGTGTGTGTGTGTGTGTGTGTGTGTGTGTGTGTGTATGTGTGTGTGGTGTGTGTGTGTGGTGTGTGTGTGTGGTGTGTGTGGTGTGTGTGTGTGGTGTGTGTGTGTGGTGTGTGTGAGTGTGGTGTGTGCATGTGTGTGTGTGCATGTGTGTGTGTGGATGTGTGTGTGGATGTGTGTGGATGTGTGTGGATGTGTGTGTGTGTGTGTGTGTGTGTGTGTGTGTGTGTGTGTGTGTGGATGTGTGTGTGTGTGTGTGTGTGTGTGTGTGTGTGTGTGTGTGTGTGTGTGTGTGTGTGTGTGTACTCACTTATTTGTGGTTGCAGGGGTCGATTCATAGCTCCTGGCCCCGCCTCTTCGCTGATTGCTACTAGGTCCTCTCTCTCCCTGCCCCATGAGCTTTATCATACCTCGCCTTAAAACTATGTATGGTTCCCGCCTCCACTACGTCACTTTCTAGGCTATTCCACGGCCTGACAACTCTATGACTGAAGAAATACTTCATAAAATCCCATTGATTCATCTGAGTCTTCAACTTCTAACTGTGACCCCTTGTTTCTGTGTCCCTTCTCTGGAACATCCCGTTTTTGTCCACTTTGTCTATTCCGCGCAGTATTTTATATGTCGTTATCATGTCTCCCCTGACCCTCCTGTCCTCCAGTGTTGTCAGGCCGGTTTCCCTCAGCCTTTCTTTGTAGGACAATCCCCGTAGCTCTGGGACTAGTCTTGTTGCAAACCTTTGCACTTTCTCTAATTTCTTCACGTGCTTCACGATGAGGGCAGACATGATGACATTTTCTACCTAATAACACTGTAAAGAGCCCTTGTGTATTTGTACGATGCCACAATGTTTCTCAAACCACCATTCACAACAACTGAAAAAGACTAAACTCCAACTGACTTCCCAGGTGAAGTTACAGGTGTTTTGCAGGTATTAAACATAGAAAAGTTATAGCACTGCCAGGTAAGAATATGGGTTTAATAAATTTAATATTACATCACACTCCACTTAAGCCTGGTGCTAGACTTATTTACATACCTGCTTACAGATTTTTACATTCTCAGATGTCTATAGCAGAAGGGTTCATCAACCAGATGCTTCATGATGATGGCATCACTCATAGCACTTCACCCTGGAATTCTCCAACAATTTTAGTACCCAAGAAATACTATACTTGGCACTTCGTGATCGATTTCCGGAAGCTGAATGCTGAAACGATTCCAGATCGGTTTCCACTTTCTGTTCTTGGTGACTTATGTTGCAATATAGGTGATAATAAAGTCTTCTTCACCTCAGACTTGTTACTAGCGATTCTCTGCATCAGGCCAGCCAAGAGTTAGCCTTCTCCACCCCAACAGATCATTTTCATCTTAAAATAGCATTTGGATTTCGCTCCTCACCTATCACATTTTCAAGGCTAAAGACAAATATTTTTTAAGGTAATGCCCTTATGGTGCACTTAGATGGTGTAATTGTCATGTCAAAGATATGAAAATGTATCTCAAGTGACTAAATCTGGTTCTTGGTAAGCTTGAAGAAACCAATCTAAAGATAAAATTTTTAAAATGTCAGTTCCTTAGATTAGAGATTAAGTTTCATGGTCACGTAGTCACTCCTAGTGGGGTTATGACTAAAGCAAAGTAACTGCTATACAAAATTTTCCTACACCAGAAATTGCTAATGTTATAACATCATTTGTATGCTTAGGTTTGCCAATTTTTTTCTATTGCAGCCCCATTAACTGAATTGCTTATAAAGATGCTCCTCTCACTTGGACCTTCCATCAAGAAGCAGCAGTCCAGACATTAAAAGATAAGCTAACTTCTGTATTAAAGTGACCTGATTTTAAAAAGCCTTTCCACTGCACAACAGATGCTAGTGCTATTGGCAAATGTGCCATCCTAGCGCAAAAGACTAATGGCAAGTTTAACCCAGCTGCACTTGTTAGTCAAGTCTTAACCATGACTGCACAAAATTATTCTGTTTCTGAGGAAGACGCATTTGTAATTGTTTGGCCTTTAAAGCATTTCTGTGATATTAGCTACCAGGACCCAATCCATATCTTGACATGCACCATCAATTACCTTGCTCCAGAATAAACAGCCTTCTGGACAATTAGCAAGATGGTCTTTGACCATACAAGAGTTCAATCCCACTGCTGCTACCAATTATTGTGGGTTTGAGAAACGTTGTAGAAATACACAATAGCTCTGCAGTGTTCCTTTACCCCTTCAATGTCAGTGCCATAATATTATGGCTTGCAAGCAATTGTTGGTGCCATAACATTACACCAAAATTCTAGCGGCAGTATAAAAAAAAATCCTGCAGCATGCAGTGCACGAGAAAAAAAAACAGTTTGCTTAAAACAACGGCTTTGCGGTGTATTTTCGGATGGTATTTATGGGTGTATTCTCATTTTCTTGGTCGCATCTGATAGAATGGAAGATATATTACAGAAACAGAGACGATTCTGAATGGTTTACGGACTAAAAGGACCTTGAAATTGAGCTCAAAGTAGCAGAAATGTTCGATTGTTCCCGATGCTTAAGAGTAAATAAATGCCGTCACCATCCAATACATGTCCAACTGGCCAGTCTAATACGCAGTCAAGAATGGGTTGACGTTATTTATACAATTATTACAATAATGTAGAAGATTGAGACACTTATGCAACATACAGGAATCTTTATTGAGGAAACGTTTCACCACACAGTGGCTTCAGTCCAATACAAAGTAGAAAGGTGTAAGGAGAGTAGTAGTTTGAGGTAATCAGTCCCTCAGCCTGGAGTCGATGAGTTCAATCCATCAATCTTGTTGAATGTACAGCATAGGGCCATAGACGTGGCTAATATACTGTAGTCAGGTGAGGTGAAGCAGTAGAAGGCAGGGTCATAGTAGTACCATCCACTAGTCGAAGTAGGTCTTCGTCCAAAGGTTGGTCAAGTTTTGAAGAATTCTTTGTAACAAGATTCCATGATGATGCAGTGTCTGACAATTGTGACAACTGATGGACTGAACACATCGACTCCAGGCTGAGGGACTGATTACCTCAAACTCCTCCTCTCCTTACACCTTTCTACCGTGTATTGGACTGATGAAGCCACTGTGTGGCAAAACATTTCCTCAATAAAGATTCCCATATGTTGCATGGAAAAACATTTCCTCAATAAAGATTCCCATATGTTGCATGTCTCAATCTTCAACTTGTCGGTTTTCAAAACCATTCCTTAGAATAATGTAGTAGTCTGCATAACAGTAAATCTATATTTTGTGTAAATAAAAAATCAAAATGGAAAGCAAGAGTAATAAAGAGGGGCCTGGAGGCATGACTAATGAACAGAGAAAATGTTATTTTACTGCTAGGTATGTTTGTATTGATAATTCTGGACCCTATTTTGAAATTGGCCTTACTTGAATTGTGTATGAAAATGGCCAAATTACCAATTTCTGATCACTTTATTGGATAGTTGGCATTAGTAAATGGGCAGTTTCCTGTATTCAATAAATACAACAAATGGAGTTCTAGCGAAATAGCTATGAGTTTCTTCGACTGGAACAATGGAATTGGCCGAAGATAGGGCTCAAAGTGAGCAAAATCGCCAATGCGCAAATTTCGTGAGAGCATACTTCTGTAAGATTTCCTTTAAATTTCGTACTTTTGGTATCATTACCACCGGGAAAAGATTCTCTATCATTTCATAAGATTTTTTTTTAAATTCTTCAACACTGAGAGCAAGTTTGTGAGCAGGGGTTTCAACAGTGAAAGGGTTCAGTAGAAGAGGCAGTGTCATCTGCCAATGCATGTTCAGCACATAGTACTATCAGCATCGAGTGCACACTGTGACTGCCCATGCTAGCGGGTGTGCCAGGTTTGAACTCATACACAGGTCAGCATCCTGGTCTTTTAGTGACGGAAGCTAACCATCATATATGGCAACAGTCTTCTCATACATATGTAACATACCAATGATGTAAGTACGTGTATGTGTGTGTGCATGTGTACATGCATGCCAAATAAGCCAAACTGGCAAATCAGACCGAATAAGCAAAGATCATTTCTATCAAATGAGCAAAGTAAAAATAATTATGCCATAAATCTATGAAAATCAGTATGAGCATAACGAAAAATGTGTAAATTATTGGGTTGAAGTAATATTAAATAAAAATGTGGAATATTTCAAATTTGGGTAAAAAAAAAAATTATTAGATAAGGTTTCCAGGTGAGTTTTGTCAAAGAAAAATAATTTAATTTTGCAATATTCTCAATGAAAAAATATATCTATCAATCTATAAAGAAATTTAGAACAGATTCAATTTTAACCCATTAACTGTCCAAACATAAAGGGGGTTGGCACCCCGGGTGACACCATTTAGGGGGTGACACCATAGAGCCTCCAAATGTGATACTAATGCACAAAACAGTGCTGCACCAACATAAGAGAAAAATCCTTTGTTTATGTATAGCCTATTATATGATTACAGAGTATAAATAGGCCTATATAGAGAAAATCATTGATATTGATAATGTGATAGGTGATTTTGCAGAATTGAAGGCAAGGAAATGTAAGATCAGATTCACTGAGATGTTACCTGTACTCAAGGGCAAATCAGAACTAGTGTTTCTCTGATATTGCAATTTTTCCTTTATTTTTCTTTTGTTTTTTTTTTTTTTTTTTTTTTTTTTGCATTGTTGAAGATGAATAAATGTAGGATCTGTTGCCTATATTCAAAGTGATATTTGAGTTTATGTTTCCTCAATATTACTACGATTATTTATTTTATCATTAATAAAGTTTAGAAGTATTCTCCTGTTCAGTTTATGGCCCTTAAACGTTCTCATTGCTAAACATTAGTTACTGGTTATGCAGTAGTGATGTAACTGGAGTTTACTCCCCCCATCCCCCCGCCCTTGGATTTCATGGGGGTGACACCAAAGATGCCGCCCCGGGTGACACCAAAGATGCCGCCCCGGGTGACACCAAAGATGCTGCCCCGGGTGACACCAAAGATGCCGCCCTGGGTGACACCAACCCTAGCAATGCCACTGCCGCTAGCGCTCCAAACGTAGATCTATGTTTTATTTTTCCTGCCTCCAAATTTGGCACGATTGGCCTGAGATGCCTGCTCAGCATAGAATGGGTCTTAACACTCGATATGCGCAGTATTAAAAAAATCTGGGACAACTTAATACCTTGTGGGAGAACCAGTTCAGTTGAGCACCAGCTAGAGCAAACAGCGAAGCAAACACCAAGGATTCACTGATGTCATGTCATATTAACACTCCCCTTTTAAGAGGAAAGTGATGTTGACCCCGAGTTTAGTGGCTCTGAGGTGGATGTGGCCACAAGTGGTCACAGAAATATATAAAAACCTCAATAATAACCCATGTGCAACACCCTTTTAATTTTGGTACCACTGGTAGACTCATCTAAGTAAAAAGAAAATTCTGGAATGTGTAATACGTGTTCGGGAGTCTGGCTGGCTGGCCAGCTGGCTGGCTGATTGGCTATCTCTGTCTCTGTCTATCTGTTTCTATCTTACAGGTACACATACGTAAATACAATTATACATTGTGTAAATTACCTATGATAATCCAAAAAATTCAAAGTGCTATACTGTGCTTGTAGATAAAAAGCATAATAAACATGACTGGCAACTGGCAAGTAATATGCATTTTCACTTATTCAGGAATCAGATGTGATCGTGTGTAATACCAGTTGGATCATGAGCAACTCTCTGAGACAAGAGAGACAAGCAGACAGAAAGACACACACACACAGGCAGACAGAAAGACAGATACACACACAGACAGACAGAAAAACAGACACACACACACAGGCAGACAGATAAACAGACATAGGTAGACAGACATGTTTATGTGTAACAGTGAAAACAAATAAAGCCAGGGTTCCATGCAGTAGTGCATGGTCATCGTGTCACTCCATTGCTTACCCTATCAGCACTTTAGCAACACTTAACACCATGCTTCTAGGAGTTTCATATATACTCCAGCATGTCTAAAACATTGCTGAGACCTATAATACTTTGTATATATTCCTAGACAATAGTAAATGACAGGTGTAAATGTCCACCTGTCAGGTGTTTGACAATTTGAGAACAATTTCAGTACCTAATATTAGTGTCAGAACAAAGATTGGCTATAAAATAACAAGAATTACTATAAATTGTAATTATCAGCACATAAAACTTATATAATATAAAAAGAGATAAAAAGGGATATTGGCAACACTTCTGCAAGCGGCACGACTTCATGTTTCCGTCAGGTGAGCATCCAGTCTTATATCTCAATAAGTACTGGTTCTAAAATTTTGTTTTGGTCGTATTACACAGAAAATTGCCCTCTTAAATTTAAAAAAAAAAATAAATTAAAATATTCGGAGTGCTGGGTGAGCAAATGTAGATCTACATTCGGAGAGTTAATGGGTTAAGGGAATTTGGCCTCTTTAGCAAACTGGGATTCATGATGAAGCTAGGCAAACAAATCTGCTCCCCCCAACCTGTACAAACAGTCACACTGGGATGACCTAACAGTGGAGCATACAGCCTCAACAATGCTTCAAACCACATCTGGAAAGGAAAAAGCCTGCCTCCTAGTAGTAAGAACTTTTCACATGGGGAAATTGTTGGTTGTCCCCCAACTCCTCCCTTACTACATGCCTTGACTTGCAAACCATCAGCTGTGGTTTTGCCTTTCACCTTGCCGCCCCTATCCTTGCTGACCAGAGGTGTATCTGTGGCGGTGAATTGGCAGACTGGTTCAGGGACCATGGTCTTGTTTGCCAAAGATATGAGGGAAACTCTACAAGGCATGAGGAATGTAATTTCATTAAGATGAGCCTTGTAACTGAGGAATACCCAACAATACGAGAGCTACTCTAACTATGCAGATCTGTTGGCAAACAAAAGCGTCCAGATGGAATTAATCTTCAAGCCTGCACAAACAGCAAGCAGGTGGTGTGGGACTATAGATTTGCATCCACTATCTCCAATACACAAGCAAGAAAGGAGGGGCAGCTCCAGGGAGTCCCAAAAGTCTAGAAAATATGGTGAACTTCCCCATCATTTTAAGTTTGTTTCCATACACTCAAAGACCCTTGGCCCATGGCAAAAGAGGACATCTAAGTTCCTTAACCACATCACCGTCTGTGGTGTAATAATACGGATTTGAAGTTAGTGTCCGTGCCATAAAATTATACCATGAGCTCACCTCACTCAGATAGGCTGTGAACAGTAAATTTGGGCATAGATATGAAAGACTGTGTTACCGATATATGTACCTTTCATTCTTCTTTTTTTATTTATTTAAATTTTATGTTCTGATAATTACAATTTGTAGTAGTTCTTGTGATTTCATAGCCAATGTTTGTTCTAACACTAATATTAGGTACTAAAATAGTACTCAAACAGTCAGAAACACAATGACAGGTTAACATTTTCACCTGCCTTGGTCACATACTATTGTCCAGAAATATATACAAAGTATTTATCGGTCCCAGCAATGTTTTAGACATGCTGTAGTAGTTATGAAAGTCCTTGAAGCATGGTGTAAGACAAGTGTCACTCCACTGCTGACCGTGCAGCAGTGGAGTGACATATGATTATCGTGCACTGCCTTGGCTTTATTTGTTTTTGCTGTTACATATAAACATATCTGTCTGTCTAGCTGTCTCTGTTTATCTCTGTCTCTGGTTATCTGTCATTCTGTCTGCTTGTCTCTCTGTATGTCTCAGAGAGAGAGCTGCTCATGAACTAACAGGTATTACATATGATGCAGTCATCATGTCTTATTCCTGAAGAAGTGAAAATGCATGTTACTTGCCAATCATGCTTATTATGCCTTATATCTACAAGCACAGTATAGCACTTCGTCTGGATTTTTTTAAGAACATAAAGAATGAACACTGCAGCAGGCCTACTGGCCCAAGCAGGGCAGGTCCATGTCAACCCCAGGCTTAGACCAATGGCTCACCCAGTCAGGTCACCTCCACTTAAGGAAGGAGCACAGCATCTGACCCAGTAGCACCAGCTGTGAGATAGAGACAGAGATACAGACAGACAGATGGAGATAGGGACAGCCAAAGTCAATCAGCTACCCACGCACCCGGCCAGCTGGCCTGCCGAATGTGTATTACAAGTCACAGAATTGTTTCTCTTTACCTAGGGCATAAGTTATAGGACATTCTGGCAGGATGACACTACCAGTGGTATCAAAATTAAAAGGATGTTGCACAAATGTCTCACATGGGTTACTATCAAGGTTTTTGATATTCCTGCAACCACTTGTAGCCACATCCACCTCAGAGCCACTAAACTCTTGGTCAACATCACTTTCCTCTTAAAAAGAGTGTTAATACGACATTACATCTGTGAATCCCTAGTGTTTGTCACGTTGTTTGCTCTAGCTGGCACTCAATTGAACTGGTGCTCCCACAAGGTACTAAGTGGTACCAGATTTTTTCAATACTACTGCACACTGAGTGTAGAGACCCATTCTATAATGACCAGGCATCTCAGGCCAATCGTGCCAAATTTGGAGGCAGGAAAAATAAAATGCTGATCTATGTTCAGAGCACTAGCAGTAAGAACATAGATCTACATTTGGACAATTAAGGGGTTAACCCTTTCAGTGTTGGTCCCACTGTATCCATAGGATAATGCCATGAGCTCAGCTCACTCAGATAACCTGTGAGCAGTAAATTCGGGCCTAGATATGAAAGAATGGGTCTATGCAGTGTGTACCATATAAAAAAAAAAAAATCCTGCAGCATGCAGTGCATGAAAAAAAAATTGTGACCATGCTTTGGTTTAAAACAGCAACTTTGTGGAGTATTTCCATATGGTTTTTATGGTTGTATTCTTGCTCTCATTTGATAGAACTGAAGATATATTACAGAAATAGAGATGATTTTGATTGGTTTCAGAACTGAAAATACCTTCAAATTGAGCTCACAATAGAGGAAATATTCGTTTTTTGTCGACATTCCAGAGTACATAAATGATGTCACTTGTCCAATACACGTCCAACTGGAAAGTGTAATACACATTCAGGAATGCAAAGACATTATTTATACAATTATTAAAATAATGCAGTAGTCTTCATAAAAGTAAATTTTCTATTTTTTTTGTGTGAATAAAAATTCAAAATGAAAAGGCAGTGTGGCAGTGTAATATAAGAAGAGCCTGGAAATGTACACAAAAATCCCAAACAGATACAAAATGCAAAATAACCATGTGGACAGCTGAAAGATAGCTCTAGGCCTTTCATGTTCCAATCAACATCACTAGGAACTTGTAATATTGCAGAAATGAGCTATCTGACAGTTTTCATTCAAACCCAGACAAAGATGAAAAGTTAAACTGTTTCCAGACCACCACTTTGTGCCTCCCTAAGTTCACTACTGTTCATCAAATTTAGTATTTTTAGTAACACCTTCAGAAAAAGACTCTACCATTTCAGAACATTAAAAAAAAAAAAATAGCACCACTGTCAGTACTTTCAAATTTAGGGGTTACAATGGTGAAAGGGTTAACTAATGCTTTCTAAAAATTGATAGTAGAGTGGTACCTTGAGTTATGAGTTTGATTCTTTCCGTGACGAGCTCGTAGCTTAATTTGCTTGTACACTGTATATCAAATCAATTTTCCTCATTGAAATGCCATTAATCCATTCCAGCAGAATTCCTGGCTCTCAGGAGGCAGGAGAAAATACTTCAATATAGCGCTAATATCAACTCTACGGCTTATTTATGTATCACAATTTATGTGACATAAACAATATAAATACAGTAGGGCCCCGCTTTACAGCATTTTGCCTTACAGTGTTCTGCTAATAAGGCGATTCCAAATTTTGACCAAAATTTGCTATACAGTGAGTGGTCTTTCAAACACGGTGCACCTCGGCCTGGTTTGTTTACATTCTCCATGAGCACATCTCTCTTTTAAGTCTGGAAATTTCCCAAAATTTCAAGTGTTTTAAAGTCATTGTGTATTTTATATATACAGTGGACCCCCGCATAACGATTACCTCCGAATGCGACCAATTATGTAAGTGTATTTATGTAAGTGCGTTTGTACGTGTATGTTTGGGGGTCTGAAATGGACTAATCTACTTAACAATATTTCTTATGGGAACAAATTCGGTCAGCACTGGCACCTGAACATACTTCTGGAGTGAAAAAATATTGTTAACTGGGGGTCCACTGTACTCTGATAATTATACTTATGTGTACAGGTCTGCCATCACAAATCTGACAATCAGTTATTCGATTCCTTCAGTTATTCGGCACTAATTTTGGGTAGCATAATTTCAAATTTCCAGGGTTGCCACACCAACCTGCTGGCACTGCTTGGTGGTGCTACTTGCTGCTTAAGTCATTCCAATTTCTTTTTCTCCATTTATTGTTTTAACCTGCTTACTTTTAGCCCTAGCCATGGTTCCAATGAATAAAAGAAATGCTTCTCATTATGTAAGCACCTACACAGTACATTATCCATTAAAGATAAGGTGGCTTTGAAGCCACTGTCGGATGCCATGAGCTCAGTCTCATGAAGCAGGAGAATATGCTTATTATTACGCTAATATCAACACTACAGCTTATTTGCCTATCACAATTGATCTAATATGACATAAGAAACAATATAAATAACATAAAACATGTTAAATACTCCAGAATGAATAATATTTGGCATAACACCGAGCAGTTCGACAGAGTTATGAAGAGGATATGGTAAACAAATACCATTCTCCTATCCTTGTCTTGGTGGCTTATATTAGAGAAAACGGAGTATAGCACAGGGCTAATTATGATATGCACTCGTACTCCACCAAAAGCATGAAACAAAAAAGTTATTTTCTCTCTAGTGATTATGACACATAGCAGCATATGTGTAGAGAACCTAGGATAACCCCAAAAAAGTCAACGTGGCTTATTTTTAGTACCTGGCTTGGGTTAGCCATATATGATTTTTGGTAAATATTTGATTCCCAGCCAGGGTAGAAACATTAGGCGTGTTTCTTTACACCTGTTGTCTATGTTTAACCATCAATAAATGGATACCTTGGTGTTAGCCGACTAGTGTGGGTGTTATCCTGGGACACTGACCTAATTTTCTTGAAATACTCAGCATAACAAGTGCCTTTCTATACAGTAGTATGTCACTGATGTCAGCTAGGCCTGTATACCTCGTACATGTACGTGTAGTAAATAAAGATATTATTATTATTATTATTATATAATTATTATTTTCTCAGTTGTTTGTTGGGTTATCTTATTCAAACTTGGGCAATGTAAGATGGAAAGATACTTCTTCACGTACACCAAATATGAAAGAAATCACACCATAAATAGCGGAGTTCACTTCTCAGCCATTAGCGGCCGCTTAGCGGTATATTTTTGTATGGTTGTTATGGTTATATTCTCAATTTTTCGGTCTCATTTGATAGAATGAAAGATATATTACAGAAATTGATATGATTTTGATTGCTTTCATGACGAAAAGTACCTTGAAATTGCGCTCACAGTAGCAAACATGTTCTATTCTTTAGCAAAGCTCAAGAGTAAACAAATGACGTCACCGTCCAATACCTGTTCGCCTGCCAGTCTAAATTCCAGTACGGAGTCAAGAATGGATTGACATTATTTATACAATTATTACAATAATGCAGAAGTCTGCATAACAGTAAATCTTCTATTTTTTTGTGAATAAAAATTCCAAATGGTAAGCAAGAGTAATATAAGAGGGCCCTGGAGACGTGACTAATGAACAGAGAAAATGAGGAAACGTTTTGCCACACAGTGGCTTCATCAGTCCATACAAAGGATAAACTTGAAGAACAGGAGGAGAATGAGGTAATCAGTCCCTCAACCTTGAGTCGATGTGGTCAGTCCATCAATCTTGAATAGAATACGGCTTATGAGCGGAGAAGCAGCTTATAAACTGTTTGGCAGGAGAGGTGCAGCAGTGGTAGGTGGTGTCACATTTGTCCAATGTGGAAGTAGGTCATGCCCAAGGGTGAGGCAAGCGAAGAATTCCAAAGTATTAACCAAACGGTTTATAAGCCGTTTCTCCGCTCATATGCCGTATTCTATTCAAGATTGATGGACTGACCACATCGACTCAAGGTTGAGGGACTGATTACCTCATTCTCCTCCTGTTCTTCAAGTTTATCCTTTGTATGGACTGACGAAGCCACTGTGTGGCGAAACATTTCCTCAATAAAGATACCCAAGAGTTGCACGTGTGTCTAATTTAACAACGTGTCGGTTCATGGAACCATTCATCTACAACAGAGAAAATGTTATTTTAGTGCCAGGAATGTCTGCACTGTTTATTCTGGACCCTATTTTGAAATTGGCATCTGTTGAAATTTGTGTGAAATCGGCCAAATTGCCAATTTCTGACCACTTTATTGGGTAGTTGAAATAAGTGAATGTGCGGTTTCTTGTACTCAGTTGACAGACTAGAAGTAAATAAGTTTATTCAGGTATACACAAATACAGTTACATAGATTATCATACAAAGCAGTGTATGTATAGAGAGCCTAGGATAACCCAGAAAAGTCAGACAAAGTGACTTATTTCCAGTACCTGGCTTGGGCTTGCCATATATGATTTTTGGTAAATATTTTTTTTTTCTCGGTTGTTTGTTGGGCTATCTCATTGAAACTTGGGCAATGTATGATGGAAAGATGCTTCTTAAAGTAAAACAAAAATAAAAAAGACGGACGATAAATAAGGGAGTTCACTTCTCAGCCATTTGCCGCCTCTTTGCAGTATATTTTCGTAAGGTTTTTATGGTTGTATTCTCATTTGATAGAATGGAAGATATATTACAGAAATAGACATGATTTTGATTGCTTTCATGACGAAAAGTACCTTGAAATTGAGCTCAAAGTAGTGGAAATGTTCGATTTTTGCCGATGTTCAATGAACTGTGTAAGTCAAGTTAGTTAATTTTATTAAGTGTATTCTAACCTAACCACTCTGTAATTCGGCAAACTCAGTAATCCGGCACACTACAGGTCCCAATGATGCCGGATTTGTGATGGAGGACCTGTACCTGTACCTAAATATATTGACACACTGCGCTAGCGTGCAGGTACACATTAAAATCATTAAGGGTCTCTCTACTCTTGATGCCATGTAATCTCTTGGGCACATTATATGTCATATATTATGTTAATATAGACATTTCCATTAATCCATCTATGATATTTCTTTCAAAATTATATAATAAACACACTACATAACATATAAACATGTTACATACACCCACAGTATAAAAATTGACATAATTCTCTAGTCAAACACCAATAACTTAACTAGAAATTTATTCCTTTCATATGCCTTCACTCTATCTATAGCTATTCATGACCCTTGTGGGTTTAGCACTTCTTTTTTATGATGATAATAACTTGTAATAATAACAACTTGTAATAATTACAACTTGTAATAATAATAATTTGTAATAATAATAATTTGTAATAATAATAATAATAATTTGTTAGAGCATCATTCCTTCTAAAAATTACATGAGAATGAAAGTGTTGATCTTTATTTATTCTACTGTACCACAGTTGAGACAACTTCTACACAATGTAAGGTGTTTGTATGAACATGAATCAACAATAACCAGATGGTTTCTTTACATAAGTACTCTGCAGCTCTGTCATCTTACTCCTTCTCTCTCCCTCGTTTGTTCAAGATAAGTAATGAGATGTAGAGTCAAGCCTCCTGCCAGCAACTGCCCCTGCTATATTATCAACATAGGAGTTAAATTTGACACACATGGAGGCATCCTATTTCCCTACTAACTCTTGCTTCGGTTCAGCCAAGGCATAACAGACTAATTACTTTCTCTTCCATTGAACACAACATTGTCAACTCCTCATACATAATTCACACAAAATATTTACATCGACAATTCAGATAGATATACACTGAAGAGTTAGATATAGAAATCTGTGATCTCATAATATGACTGGGAGCCAAAGCCAGAGTCAGTAGTTTTCTGTACATCTCTTGTATAGTCTCGCTAAACATTTAACATATTACTTTCTCAAAAGCATCACCTTCAGTATGTACTTGTTTTAGCAGGGATGGCCTGTAACAGTCATCCAGTAAAATATCAATGGACTTTTTCCATTATATATGAATCGGATGACCTAAACACATTTTGTCCCATATTTTCGAAGTTATTAAGTCAAGAATTTACTATATAAACGTGTATGTGTATGCATGTGCGCATGCACACACACACATGCATTTCCAAGCAAACACATTTACCATTATTCATTCCATTGCTGTCTTACCAAGTGTATACTGACATTAATATTCAGAAAACCATCTCAACTGCAACATCCCCACACTTTCTTCAATGAACAACCACTGCCTTTCCCACCTTCAGAACTCCAGTCCAGCTAACCAGTTTCTATGAATCCCTTCAATAAATGTTGCTATATTTACTAAATGTGTATAATTCCAGTAGTAACCAGGAAAAAAACAAACAAAAATGTCCATTTTACTACAGGAAAGAATAGAATTTATATGCTATCATTTACATTTACCAACTTATTTTTTTGTGCAGAAATAGCAACA
>NC_091333.1:16629076-16656576 GCF_038502225.1 Cherax quadricarinatus
AACCCACGATCAGAGAGTCTTAAAACTCCAGACCGACGCACTAGCCACTGGGCCAGCTGGCAGGAGATTCGTCTGTAAAAACTTGCATTTGTGGTCACAGTGGTGCGTATGCTCACCTTCCTATGGTGTATAAATATACCTAGTTGGACAAACCGTACTGTAGCCAGCTGGCCCAGTGGCTAGCACGTTGGTCTGGAGTTTTATGACTCTCTAGTCCATACATGCCGTGTTTTCATATCTTTTTTTTAATCGTCTGTACTAGAATGTGAAGATATTGGAGACAATGTTTATATACAAATTGATAGGGACTCATGATATATATACTCTGCTTCCTTCCATAAAAATAGTGTTACAATGAATATAATGTGAATACAGTACCATGCATTTACTGTATATAACCATGCACCACTTTGGTTGTTAAACTCGTATTTTGTGAAAATAAATGACCTGCATATTCCAATTATTATTATTATAATCAAAAAGAAGCGCTAAGCCACAAGGACTATACAGCGCTGCAGGGCAGGAAGGAAGCGAGGGCATCAGGTGGCAAAAGGGAGATGAATGAGTAATAGGTTACGGATAACAGCGGGGCAGTGGATGGTGAAAGGGTAAAGGGCAGCAAGAGACTGAACTAGAAAGGGCTGAGGGGAGTGCGAAAAGTATCATCAGAGTTTGTGGAGTAAATCAGTCGTTGTCAAGAAGTCAATGAGAGAGTCAGGATTAAAGGAGGGTCCATCAGCAAGAAGGGAAGGTAAAGAGAGAGTAGTAGAACGAAGACGACGTTGGAGGTAAATTCTGCGTGCTCGTTGATAGAGAGGGCAGTCTAACAGAATGTGGCTAATCGATACTGGAACTTGACACTGCTCACAGAGAGGAGCAGGGTGCCTTTCCATGAGATACCCATGAGTAAGACGAGTGTGGCCAATGCGAAGGCGGGAGAGAGTGGTCTCCCAACCTCGGCACTGATGACAAGAAGACGGCCAGTAACCTATGCTCGGTTTAATAGAATGAAGTTTGTTACCGAGCAGAGTTGACCAACGTTGTTGCCAACGGGTGCGAAGGTGGGTAGCTATTGTAGCAAAATAGTCAAGAAATGGGACACCTCGATAGGAAATTGGTAGGTCATGTACTGCTGACCGCGCAGCAGTGTCTGCCTGTTCATTGCCCTGTATGTCGACATGACCAGGGACCCAACAAAAAACAATATCTTTATGTTTGGTAGAGATACGGCGTAGCCAAAGTTGGATACGGAGAACTAGGGGATGAGATGTATCAAATTTTCGTATAGCCTGTAGAGCACTAAGGGAGTCTGAGACTACTACAAATGATGACATAGGCATAGATGCGATACGAATAAGTGCTGCAAGAATGGCATACAGTTCAGCAGTAAAAATGCTAGCTGAAGATAGTAAATGTCCCCGCACGACGCTGTCCGGAAACACTGCTGCGAATCCGACGCCGTCTGAAGACTTAGAGCCATCTGTGTACACAGCAGTGGCATGAGAATGGGAATGGAAGTGATCAAGAAAAAGAGAGCGGGAAGCCACCGTAGGCAGTTGAGCTTTCGAGCAAGGGAGTGAGAAAGAACAGACCCGAACAGCTGGAACTTCCCAGGGGGGTAGGGAAAAGTGAGATGCTACATGAACATATAAAGGTGGTAACTGAAGGGAAGACAAGAGTGAATGTAGGCGAAGAGAAAAGGGACGGAGCAAACAGGGGCGGCGAACGAATAAAGAATGTCTACTAATATCGGTGACGATTCTATAAATGGAAGGATTGTGTAGATCGTGAGAGCGTACATAGTAGCGAAGGCAATGGGCATCACGGCGATCAGACAAGGATGGAACATTCGCTTCTGCATAGAGGCTCTCAACAGGGGAAGAGCGAAAAGCACCAAGGCACAAACGTAAACCTTGGTGATGGATAGAGTTAAGGCTAGAGAGAGTAGCAGGAGAGGCCGCGGAATAAATCTGGTCACCATAATCGAGTTTCGATAAAACGAGGGCTGAATGTAGGCGAAGCAGAGTTCGACGATCAGCTCCCCAGGAAAGATGAGCAAGGGTTTTAAGAAGGTTTAGCCGGCTGTGACAAATTGCCTTCAGAGAGGTTATGTGAGGTTTCCAGGACAACCGACGGTCAAAGAGAAGGCCTAGAAACCTGACTGTATCACGTTCGGGGATACGGGAGCCATAGAGGTACAAAGGATGATCGGAGATAACAGAGCGTCTAGTGAAAGTAATTTGGTGAGTTTTGGTACTTGAAAATTTAAACCCATGCGTGGTGGCCCAAGTGGAAACACGGTCGACCGCATGCTGGAGAGAAACTGCAATAAGATGACAGTCAGCGCCTGCACAAGCAATAGCGAAGTCATCAACATAGAGTGATGACCAAACATTGGGTGGAAGAACAGAGGCCAAATCATTTATAGCAAGGAGAAAAAGTGTTGTGCTTAGAACACATCCCTGAGGGACACCTTCAGCTTGGACGAAGTCCGGGGAAAGAACATTATTGACTCGAACACGGAAATGTCTGTCAGTTAAAAAGTTCTTAAGGAAGGATGGTAGATTGCCTCGGAGGCCTAAGGAATGGGCCTGGGCCAAAATATTATACCTCCAAGTTGTGTCATATGCCTTCTCAAGGTCAAAAAATATGGCAATAACTGAGTGATTATTCGCAAAGGCATTACGAACATACGTATCCAAGCGAAGTAAGGGGTCTATGGTAGAACGACCCTTACGAAAGCCATATTGACTAGCGGAGAGACTGTTGTGTGTCTCTAAATACCACATTAAACGTCGATTTACGAGACGTTCCATCACTTTGCAAACTGCACTAGTAAGAGCGATGGGGCGATAGTGGGAGGCATCATGTCCAGTAGTACCCGGTTTGCGGAAAGGAAGAACAATGGCAGATTTCCACAGCTGGGGAAGAACTCCTTGTGCCCAAATAAGATTGAAGAGGTGTAAGAGGACTACAAGGGCTGACCGATGTAAATGTTGTAACATACGAATATGAATGTCGTCAGGCCCAGCTGCCGATGATCGGCAAGCTGAGAGCGTTGCCTCCAGTTCTTGAAGTGTAAAAGGCACATTATACTGTTCTTCTCTGAGAGAAGAAAAGTCCAAGGGCACTAACTCTCTGGCAGACTTTGAGGAAAGAAACGAGGGGCATAGATGGAGCCCTCGGGAAATACGGACCAGATGTGTGCCAAGTTCAATGGCAACGTCGAGAGGGTTTGCTACATCAACACCAGCGACCCGTAGAACAGGAGCTGGGTCAGGAGAGTATTTACCACTCAATTTCCTCACTTTTTTCCAGACTGCACTCATAGAAGAAGCAGAGGTGATGGTGGAAACATAGTCTCGCCAACAAGTGCGTTTAGCTTCACGGATGACACGGCGAGCGATCGCACGCTTCTGCTTAAAATCAAGAAGTCTCTCAGCGGTTCTATTGTACCGGTACCTGCCCCATGCAGCACGCTTCAAACGTACTGCACGAGCACAAGCGGGAGACCACCAAGGCACGCACTTCTGAGAATGCCTGCCTGAGGTTTGGGGTATAGAATGAGAAGCTGCGGTATAAACTGACGTCGAGAAGATGTGTAGGAGCTCATCAATGGAGGATGAAGAAGGAACCTCACTAAAAGCAGTGAGGTGTGAGTAAAGATCCCAATTTGCCCGATCAAACTGCCAGCGAGGGCTACGGAAAGGTGGTGAATAGGAAGGAGAAGTAAGAATGATCGGAAAATGATCGCTATCATGTAAGTCTGGTAGAACAGACCAGGTGAAGTCTAGTGCAGTGGAGGAAGAGCAGACTGATAGATCGATGCAAGAGAGAGTATGAGTACGAGGATCAAAATGGGTGGGAGTACCCGTATTTAAAACATGGAGGGGGTGAGAGGCAAGAAAAGCCTCCAACTGAATGCCACGTGAGTCACAATGAGACCCCCCCCAGAGGAAATGGTGGGCATTAAAATCACCAAGTAACAGAAGTGGTGGTGGTAAGGATGAAACAAGAAAGGCAAAGTCTGGGATAGAAAATGCTCGAGAAGGAGAGAGATATAAAGAACATATTGTAAACCACTTATTCAAGTGGATACGGGCTGCAGTGTAATGCAGCGATGTATGGACAAATAGTTGACAGTACGGAATATCATTGCGTAGAAGAAGGGCACTTTCATTAAAGGTCCCATCTGAGAAAGGATCCGAAGAATACAATAAATTATAGCCTGAGATAGGTTGGAAAACAGCCGAGTTTAATTTTGGTTCTTGTAAGCAAGCACCAACAGGGGAAAACCTGGAAAGCAACATCTGAAGCTCACCCCGATTACCCCTGAGGCCGCGGATATTCCACTGTAAATAGGCCATGATTGGCGATGAAGAAAATATCAGGAATCTGTAGGTAAAGGCACCTACGGACTAGAGGGGTTAGAAAAGTCAACGTGTGGTGGCATTGGAAGATGTTCAAGTAGCGAAGGAACGGAGCGTTGCGAAGAATGGGGTTGTGAAGATGGAGGAGAGGGAAGAGAAGGAACAGGAAGTGAATCAGTGTCCATTGAAGGTTTAGTCTCTGCAATATATTCTGAAATGGCTTCAAGTGTTTCTGAATTCAAAGATGTATGGGAGACCATATTGGAGATAGGAGGAGGAGGATGAGTAAAGATTGGGACAGTAATGGACTGTACCAAAGTAGAGGGGGAGGGAAAAGTGTAAGGGACTGGAGATGAAGTGTGGGGGGGGACAGAAGAGGCAGAAACCTGGGAGGTGACAGAAGAGGGAGAAACTTGGGAGGGGACGGGGGTGGAAGGCATAGTACGAGGAGGAGGGTGAATCTCCACACTTGTAATAGAGCCAGAGAGAGGGGAAGAACTAGGTACAGAGACTGGAAAGGTAAAGTGTGGAGGCGGAAGAAGGGAAGGAAGGGGCAAAGAAGATTTGAGCAATGTGGATTTTTTGGACTTCTGAGTAGAGGGGCGATTGGTATTAGGTGTCGTACGAGGTCTTGTCGATACTGGGGCTTGTGAGGAAGGACGCGAAGATGTGAGAACAGACTGAGTTGTAGTCGGGACGTCAGAGCCAAGGACAGCAAAAGGATTAGATGCCGTAGTGGCTATGGGAGGGGTAACAACAGAGGAGGCTGCAGAAGATGGGACCCCAGAAGTGGGGGGACGTTTGGAAACACGAGAATAAGAAACACGGGGTAGTCTCCCTTGGAGGCGGAGATGAGTAACTGCCATAGCATAAGGGAGACCTTCTGCCTCTTTGAGGCAACGGATTTCACGTTCATTTAAGTAGACCTGGCAACGGCGGGAGTACGAAGGGTGAGCTTCATTACAATTAAGGCAAGATGGAGGTTGACTGCAAGATGTATTAGAATGGTTGTCGGCACCACAGACTGGGCATTCGGCCATAGATCTGCAATATTTCGCTGGGTGACCAAAACGCCAGCAATTTCTACATTGTTGCGGTGTAGGTATCACCTTTCGAACTTGTAACCGATGTCCCGCGACATATACAGAGGACGGGAGTTCTCGGCTGTCAAAAGTTAAACGAGCCACATTGCAAGGGTAACGTCTCCGCCCCCGGGCAGGAAGGACATAAGTGTCTACTTTGAGGATTGGGAGATCCTGGAGTTCCAGCTGTTCAAAAATGTCATTGCCACATGACTGGAAATTCTGTTGGACTATGGTATGGGGCAGAATGACAGTACCACTACAAGAATTGAGAGAAAGATGTTTTTCAATAGTGATAGGAGTAGTATCGATATTCGAAAGGAGAGAAAGATCATGAGCTTGGGTAGCATTCTGGACAGTGACGATGCGCGTACCGCTCTTGAGAGCGTGAAATGAAATATCTCTGCCAACATGACGCAGGAGCGCTTTGGCAATACTATGGTCAGAAAGGTAGGCAGAAGAAGAAGTTGGTCTTAAAGTAAAGAATTTAGTCCATTGTGTGGTCCGAAACTGAGCGTGGAGAGGGAGTGCTTGACGTGTCGGTCGTTTCCGAGTAGAATGGGAAGGTAACGACGGAGCATCATCAGGAGATTGACGTTGGCGTTTAGGAGTAGGACCGGAGTTGGTCCGGCATGAAATGGGTGGGCGATTCGAAAATTGCCGTACCGTAGAGGGAGAAGCCGGAAGCATAGTCAAAGGAGAGCGGAGTTCAGACAAATCGAAGGAGTCAGTCGAAGCCCCGGTACCTGAAGCGGGTGAGGAAACAGCACCAGCAAGAGGTACAGGGGCATCAGGAGTGTCCGAAGAGTGGTCTAAACACAAGGCAGGGTCAGAATGGGGTGCGGTATCAAGAAGGGGCCCGGGGGTAGTGGTTTCATGGACTAGGGCTGCCATGGTTAGGTTACTCCTTTGCTTTTTGTTTTTAAGAAAAAAAAAGAAAGAAGAAAAGAAAATAAAAACAAAAAAAAGAATAAAAAAAGGGGGGAGCGGGGAGGAATAGTTCCCAGGAGGAATGAAAGGGCCGGAAATCTCCCTCCGCGCCCAAGAGGACTCGACACCGCTAGTAGCGCAGATGCAGCATGGAACCCGTGCCATACCCTACCCTTCATGCCAGTAAACCAGCAATCCGGGATAGCAACCTCACATCTGCCGAGCTACCTCGGTGGACAAAAGAGAGGGCGGCCGGATATCCGCCACAAAGCATACCTCCTTCAGCCACCACCCCCGGAATCCGAAAGGTGGCTTCCAGAGATACACCCGTCGCCCAAAAGACACCCAAAGCTACTCCGGGATACCGGAGAGGGATCGGGACATCCCTAGGCAATCCAGATTCCACGGCAAACTACGCCACCGCCAAGAAACCTCAACGGAATGGGATCGACCCCGGTGTCCTTTCCCCTACCTAGGAACTAGCGCGCCTGTGGAAGAAATCACGAAGGCTAAAAAGAGGAAGGGCAAAAGGGAGGGGTGAGGAGGAGGAGGAGGAATGGAAAAAAGGGGAGGATGGGGAGGATGGGATAGGGGAGGGGAGAATGGGGGGTAATTAGGTTCGGTCTGAGGAAGAAGACCGACAGGGCTAATTCCTCAGACCAAGAGCCTCTTCACCACGCCAAGGAGCCCCCCTTGAAGAGGTGTAAGGTAGGGTTAGGTGATAGCTATGGGACTGCCTATCAAATGTTAGCACAGTTTATTGTACAGGCTCATATCAACCCTCCCCACATATTTCCATATCAACAAGCAACAACAACTATAGTCAATGAATAGAAAACTTCATATTTTTTTTTAATTTTTGACGAATTACAATGCTTCATATTTTTTTTTTTATGGAGAGGGATCTAATGCATATAACTATTTTTCCCAAATGTTCTTCTAGGGCCTAGAGCAGCTGATGATGCCTTACAATCAAATCAGATGTATAAAGTACTGCAGGGTAAAAAGTTACTAAAGACATACATTACAGAATTTCTCATTACTCCAGTAAAACCATCTGCTATAGTGCCAGAGCCTCAATCATCCAGTTAACCCTTTCAGCGTCAAGACCCCCTATCCTGAACTCGCTCTCAGTCAAAAATTAACCCTTTGACTGTCGCAACCCCCAATCCTGAGGTGTCTCCTGGTGTCGCAAAATTTAAACAAAAAAAAAAAAATTACTTTTTCTTATGAAATGATAGAGAATCTTTTCCCGATTGTAAAGACACCAAAAAAGCGAAATTTGATGGAAAACTGACGGAATTACGCTCTCGCGAAGTTAGCGACCTCGGCGATATTTACAAATCGGCGATTTCGCCCACTTTGAGCCCTATTTTCGGCTAATTCCATTATTCCAGTCAACCAAACTCATAGCTATTTCTTCAGAACTCAATTTTTTCCATCGATTGAGTACAAGAAACTGCCCTTTTACCGATTTCAACTACCCAATAACATGGTCAGAAATTTGCAATTTGGCCAATTTCATGAAAATTAAAAAATATGACAATTTCAAAATAAGGACCAGAATGAACAATGCAGACATTCCTGGCTCTAAAATAACATTTTCTTTGTTCATCAGTCATGTCTCCAGGCCCCTGTGACATTACTCTTGCTTTTTATTTTGAAATTTTATTCAAACAAAAAATAGAAGATTTACTGTTATGCAGACTACTGCAATACTGTAATAATTATAAAAATTACATCAACCCATTCATGAATGCATATTAGAATGGCTATTTGGACATTTATTGGACAATGACATCATTTGTTTACTTTTGAACATCGGCAAAAATCAAACATTTCCCGTACTTTGTGCTCCATGTCCAGGTTCTTTTTATAGTAAAATTAATCAAAATCACCTCTATTTCTATAATATAGTTTCCATTCTATCAAATGAGACCAAGAAAACGAGAATACAACCACAAATACTATACGAAAATGGACCACAAATTCGGCATTTTAATTAAAAAAAAAAAAGTCGGATTTTTTTTTTCTCATTATGCACTGCATGCTCCAGGATTTTTTTTATATGGTGCACACTGACCACACAGACCCATTCTCTCACATGTGGGCCTACCAGCTTTCTCCTGCCTGATTTGAAGCCGCTAGAATTTATGAGTATATATACATCAAACACGGTACCTCGTAAACGTATATATACGGCCGCGACAGTCAATGGGTTAAAAAAAAAAATGGTTTTTTTTTCTTATGAAACGTTAGAGAATCTTTTCCTGATGGTAATGACACCAAAAGTAAGAAATTCGATGGAAAACTTACGGAGTTGCAAAGTTAGCACCTCGATATTTACACATCAGCGATTTTACCCATTTTGAGCCCTATTTTCAGCCAATTCCAATGTTCCAGTTGACTAAAATCATAGCTATTTCACCAGAACTCCATTTGTTCTATCGAGTGAGTACAACAAACCGCCCATTTACTGATTTCAACTACCCAATGAAATGGGCAAAAATTGGCAATTTGCCCAATTTCACACAAATTTCAAAAGATGCCAATTTCCAAACAGGGTCCAGAATAAAGAAGACATTCCTGGCACTAAAATAACATTTTCTCTACTCATTAGTCCTATCTCCAGGTCCCTCTTATATTACAATTTCTTTCCATTTTGATTTTTTCCTCTAAAAAAATAATTTACTGTTATGCAGACTACTGCATTAGTGCAGACATGGTGTAGAAATGGTATAAATAATATCAGCGCACTTGTGAAAGAATATTAGACTCACCAGCAGGTGTGTATTGGATGCATGGTGTGATTTGTTTACTCTTAAACATCGGCAAAAATCAAACATTTCCGCTAATTTGAACTCAATTTCGAGGTACTTTTCATTGTGAAACCAACCAAAATCATCTCTATTTCTGTAATATATCTCCCAAGCTATCAAATGAAACCAAGAAAACAAGAATACAACCATAAATACCACATGAAACTACATTGCAAATTTGCTGTTTTAATTCAAAAACACGGTCGGAGTTTTTTTTTTCTCATTATATGTTGCATGCTGCAGGGTGCTCTTTTATACTACACATACTGACCACAGAGACCCATTCTTTCATATGTAGGCCTACCAGATTTCTTCAGCTCGATTTGAAGGCACTAGAATTTAAGCGTACGACACCTGGCTCTCAAGCCGTACAAGTACAGCACTGACCCTGAAAGGGTTAAGCAAACAATACACAACCTTCCACCTCAGTCCAGTAGAGCCACAGCATTCCTCTCCATACTGTTCATAATCACTGACACACACCAGCAACAAAAATTAAAGGTAAGAAATATTATCTCTAACATTTGTTGTCTTAGGCTATGCATTAAATATAATACTACATTATAACAACCAACTGCAGCTGCATTATCATTTTTTTTTTTTTTTTACAATTTGGAGACCTTAAAAAAAGTTGTGGGGTGGGAGTTGGTGGGTCAGGGTACCAGAGAATTTAACCCTATTTTTCCCATTTGTTCTTCAGGTAGTTTTAAGACTTTTTTTTATTAGATGCCACTTTCAAGACAGTCTACTGTACTTTAAACTCTGTGATGGGGAAGTAAAGTTTGAACAAAGAGTGGTTCCAAGAGTTCAAATTATGCAGTAGGTTGTATAATATTAAGTTTCCTAGTGAAATTGCTTCTGCTGACTGCAGGGAATTTCCCTGTTGAGTTGAAAGAAATTATTTCTGAGGGTGGCTATGAGCCACAGCAAGTGGTTAATGCTGAAAAGGCAAGTCTTCACTGGAAGAAGACACTGGCAAGAACTTACATCAGTCAGCAAGAGAAACATGCACTGGGATTCAAGACAGCATATCTTGCTCGTTTGTGGTAATGCATGAGGCAATTTTAAGTTATTTACTGCTCCACGACTTCCTGTACAGTGGAACCTCTACTTGCGAGTTTAATCCGTTCCATGACCTTGCACGCAATTGGATTTGCTCGTTTGCAGAGTCAATTTTTCTCATTTAAATTAATTGAAATGCAATTAATCCGTTCCAGTGGAATTCTGTACTTCAATAATTTCGCAATATCAACTTTACGGCTTATTTATCTATCTCACTTGATCTAATATGACATAATAAACAATATAAATAAGATAGAAACGTAATATAATATAAAATGAATAAAATATGTAATTCATGTAGTGGTATGGGCGGTGTCGGCGGTGGACGACTGTTTGGAGACCCGAGAAAATACTTCTTGAATACTTTCGCTAATATCACCTATATGGCTTATTTATCTATCACAGTTCATCTAATATGACATATCAAACAATATAAATAACATAAAAACCTGATATATACTCTAGAATAAATAAAATATGTCATTATGTGTGTGGCGGCGGCGGCAGCAGCCAACGAGAGTTTGCCTGGAGACAGGACAAAATACTCCTTGAATATTTCGCTATCATCAACTCTACGGCTTATTTATCTATCACAGTTCATCTAATATGAAATAATAAACAATATAAATAACACAGAAACCTGATATATACTCTAGAATGAATAAAATATGTCATTAAGTAACAGGTGGAGGCGGCCACAACCGCTGCCTCTTTGTTGTGATAAACACTGCCATCTAGTGACGGTCTTTTGAAGCCGTCTATTATTATAATTAGTATTATGTTGTACATTATTATTATACATGTACATGTATTATTATTAAATGTATATTATTATCATTATTGTTGTATTATATTATTATACTATTATTATATGCATTATTATTAATTATTATTATAACAATATAAATAATTTATAATTTTTATTCATACAAAAAGTATAAGATTTATTGTTATGCCTTATTGCAATAATTGTGTAAATAATGTCAACCAATCCACGACTGCATAATGGAATGGAAAGTGGTGTCATTTGTTTACTCAAGCAAATGAGCATTTCCCCCTCGTTGAGCTCAATTTCAAGGTACTTTCCATCGTGAAAGCAATCAAAATCATATCTATTTCTGTAATATATCTTCCATTCTATCAAATGAGACCAAAAAAACGAGAATACAACCATAAAAACCATACGAAAATACCGCTAAGGGGTGGCTAATTGCTGAGAAGTGAACTCCATTATTTATGCTTCGATTTCTTTCATTTTTAGTGTACGTAAAGAAGCATCTTTCTGTCATACATTGCCCAAGTTTCAATAAGACAGTCCAACAAACAAATGAGATACAATTCCCTAGATCAAGAGCAAGAGCCCCTCACCAGCGTCAAGGAACCTCCCTTGAGGTCTGCTCGCTTATGGAAATTCTGCTCGTTTATGGAAGCAAAAAATCAACCCATATACTGCTCATATTTGGAAAAACTCGCACATGGACGCGCTCACAAGTAGATGTTCCACTGTACTTTGAAATATGTCGATAAAAACTGCCACACCAGTTCCTTGGAGGTCAAACCAATCAGGATGGATGAGAGGAAATATTCACTGACTGGCTTAACCCTTTCAGGGTCTACAGGCCCTCTCAGAGATTTGTTCTCAGGGTCCCCCAAATTACAAAAAAAAAAAAAAAAAAAAAAAAAAAAAAAAGAGAATCTTTTCCCTATCATAATGACACCAAAAGTACAAAATTTGATAGAAAACTTACGGAATTATGCTCTCGTGAAGTTAGCGGTCTCTACGATGTTTGTGCATCGGCGATTTTGCCCACTTTCAGCCCTATCTTCGGCCAATTCTAGTGTACTAGTCGACAAAAATAATAACTATTTCGCTAGAACTCCATTTTTTCTATTGAATAAGTTCAAGAAACCACCCATTTACCAATTTCAACTATCCAATACAGTGGTCAGAATTTAGCAATTTTGCCAATTTCACACAAATTTCAAAAGATGCCAGTTTCAAAATAGGGTCCAAAATAAACAAGAAAGACATTCCTGGCACTAAAATCACATTTCCTCTGTTCATTAGTCACGTCCCCACGCCCCTCTTACATTCTTTTGCTTTCCATTTTGAATTTTTATTCTCACAAAAAATAGAAGATTTACTGTTATGCAGACTACTGCATTAGTATAGAAATGGTATAAATAATATCGGCGCACTTGTGAAAGAATATTAGACTCACCAGTTGACTTGTATTGGATGCTTAGCACGATTTGTTTACTTTTGAACTTCGGTAAAAATCGAACACTTCTGCTACTTTGAGCTCAATTTCAAGGTACCGTTCATTGTAAAACCAGTCAAAATCATCTCAATTTCTGTAATATGTCTTCCATTCTATGAAATGAAGCCAGGAAAACTAGAATACAACAATAAATTCCATATGAAAATACAGTGTAAATTCGCTGATTTAATCCAAAAACAAAGTTTTTTTTTTTTTCTCATTACGCACTGTGTGCTGCAGGATTTTTTTTATACTGCGCACACTGACCACATAGACCCATTCTTTCATATGCAGGCCTACCAGATTTCTCTCACTAGATTTGAAGGTGCTAGAATTTATGAGCACTAGTACGTCAAGGACCCTGGCGCATAAGCCGTACTAGTACGGCCGAAACCCTGAAAGGGTTAAGCAACACCGTTTTGCCTACACAGCAGGACCCTTGCACTCAAGGTTCTCTTACTCTTGATAACTCCTGTACTCATTCAGTAGTTTCACTGATGATAATGCAGCTGCAGTTGGTTGTTATAATGTAGTATTATATTTAATGCATAGCCTAAGACATGTAAAAAGTTGTGTTATAACACCAAATACAACCAGTGGATCTCGGAATTACTAGTGCATTTAATGTGGAAACTTGTTGCAGCAATGAATGCTGACTCCAAGCTTGGAGTACAAGAGTTTTGGCATAAATTTAACACAGCAGATACCATCAGCTATGTGAGAAGTACATGGAATGAAGTGCCAAAATCATTGTTAAAAGTAGACTGGAAAAAGTTATGACCTAGTGTGGTGAATATTACTACAGGATTTCCTTTAGTTGAGAGAGGGCCAGGTGCAGGAAATTTTTTCAGCTAGCAAGACAATTGCAAAATGAGGGCTTAGAAGATATGCAGGAAGATGTGAATGAACTATTAGGTGAAGAAAGAAGTCCAAAAGAAATACTGGCAGAGCTCAGTGAACAGATACAAAGGAGATATATAACAAAAAAATAAGGAAATACCTGAAGAAAAATACTTAACACTGCAACAACTACATCAGCAGTTCCAAGTTGCTGATAAACTAGCAGACCTTTTTCACTGAAAAGAGGTCTACCTTACCATTTGCTGTATACAGTACTGCAGGGTAAAAACAGACACATTACAGAAATTCTCATTATGCCAGTACAACTATCAACATCATACAAGAGCCTTAACTTCTCAGGTAACACTCCACTACCTTCCACTTCAGCTAACGATCCCTAACTTTCCACCTCAGAACAGTAGAAACGCACCATTCCTCTGCATTCCTAATAAAATCAATGACATGCGCCAGCAAGCAGAATTTATATGATAAGAATATTTATGTAATTTGTAAAGCTGTAAGTATTTTATTAAATATAACACACCGCTGCATCCATTTAAAATTACATTATCATTATTTTTTACAAATTTGAGACCTATAAAAACATTTGGTTGGTTATTCTGGAGAGTGGGGTCTAATGAACGTAAGCCTATTTTCCCCACATGTTCTTCAGTTTACACGTATTTTTTACCACATGCTGTTTTCAGGAACGTAACTGCTGTGTTATCTGATGGTCAACTGCATTAAAACTGCAGTGAAACCATGGTATACTGGATTAATGGGGTATGGTATCCATCTAATTCACATGAAAATTTGTCATATCACAATGCCAGATGGAATGGACATTGTTGTATCAAGCCTACTGGACTTGCACACCACTAACAGACAAACTCTCGATGCAGTGGACTTAGCTCATTGTATTGGAAACCTACTGGATGCATACACACTATTATTACTAAAAAGACAAAATCTTAATAGAGAGGTCTTGGTTCACTGTTCTGGGAGCCCACCAGGTACACACACACCATCTACAAATAACAAAATCTCGATACAGCAGACTAATGCATTGCACAGAATATTTCTGAGACCAAATATTCTGTATTTAACCCTTTGAGGGTCCAAACCATATTCTTATGCCTTCTCCACAGGGTCCAAACTGTAGGTCTACGCCGAGAGCCCAGCTCACTCAGATAAGCTGTGAGCAGTAAATTTGGGCCTAGATATAAGAATGGATCTATGTGGTAAGTGTGCACCATATAAAACAAATTCTGCAGAAAGCAGTGCATGAGAAAAAAAATGTGACTGTTTTTTTGGATTAAAACAGCAATTTTGCAGTGTAATTTCATATGGTTTTTAAGTTTGTATGCGTGGTTTCACCGAGCTCAAAGTAGCGGAAATATTTGATTTTTGCCGATGTTCGAGAGTAAACAAATGACGTCACATATCCAATACACATCAACTGGTAGGTCTAATATCTGTTCATGAATACGCTGATATTATTTATACAATTATTACAATATTGCATGAGAGCAAATCTTCTATTTTTTGGTGTAAATAAAAATTCCTTATGTAAATAAAAAATCAAAACAGAATTCATCTGTAAAGCTTGAAAACGTGACTAATAAACAGAGAAAATGTTAGTTTAGTGCCAGGAATGCCTGCACTGTTTATTCTGGAACCTATTTTCAAATTGAAATATTTTAAATTTTGTGTGAAATTGGCCAAATTATCAATATCTGATCACTTCATTGGGTAGTTGAATTAGTTGACTGGGCAGTTTCTTGTGCTCAATTGATAAAAAAGAAGCAATACTAGTGAAACAACTAAGAATTTGGTCGAGTGGAATAATGTGATTAGCCTAAAATAGGAGTGAAAGTTGGCAAAATTGCTGATGCATAAATATCGCTGGCGCAATAAAATTCGCAATGGTGTAATTTCATCAATCTTCCCTCAAATTTCATATTTTTTGCTTTACCTTCAGAAAAAGATTCTCTACCATTGTCAGCATAGTTGCTGATCCCCTACATGTGTTGTACAGCTTATCTGTGTATCATAGTATCATCCATATGTTTTACATACACGACCCCTTTGCTGAGCCTAGTGATGTTTGTATGATGTCACGGGATGCGGCATGAGTGCGTGGGACGTGCTACCTCGGTCTCAGTCCACGCATAGGTCTACCAGGCAACACACAGCAGGTTGGGCTCCCTTTTCTCACATTCTGCAATATAGTGTTACCATCCAACAAGTGTGTTTATCTTCAATCTTCGTTATCTCCTTCGAACCCCCATGGCACCATCTCATAAGAAAAAATTACAAATTTTTTTTTGGTAAAATTCTTGGGCCCTGTGAGCAAGGCATACACCTACAACTTGGAAATTTGTTGCATACAGATCTGTTACATTCAAGTTTTATGGTCTTCAAATCACACAATAACATACTGCATAAACTCATAAGTCCTCTTATACATATTGGTACGAGCAAGAGAAATTTACCTACTAGAACCCATTAATATTAAGAAATATTATGCCAAATGAAACTTCAAAATGTATGCACATGCACACTGAACACTCCTCCAATCAGCTCCTGATCAACCAAGCTGTGGTATATACATTGGGCAGCAGGTACCAACAGCCTGATTGATCAGGCCAGAACCAGGTCTAGTATGGGACCTGGCAGAGGGGGCAGTGACCTCCAGAAGTGACCATAATACCTTAGAGGTAACCTTATAGTAACCCTCAACTACTCAGATATAGCTTTTGGTTAGTCAGACAGGAGAACTTATTAAAGCAGGCACTAATAAGGCACTTCCACAAGCCTGGTAATATTATTATAATCAAAAAGAAGCGCTAAGCCACAAGGGCTATACAGCGCTGCAGGGTAGGGAAGGAAGCGAGGACATCGGGCGGCAGAAGGGGGGAAGGATGATTAGGTTACAGAAAACAGCGGGGCAGGGGATAGTGCAGGGGTAGAGGGTAGCAAGAGATTGAGGTAGAAAGGGCTGAAGGTATCATCAGAGTTTGTGGAGTAAGTCAGTTGTTGCCAAAAAGTCAATGAGATTGTCCGGATGAAAGGTGGGTCCATCAGCAAGAAGGGAAGGTAAAGAGAGAGCAGCGGGGCGAAGACGACGACGGAGGTAAATTCTGCATGCTCGTTGATAAAGTGGGCAGTCTAACAGAATGTGGATGACCGATAATGGAACCTGACAATTCTCACAGAGAGGAGCAGGGCGCCTCTCCATGAGATATCCATGAGTAAGACGAGTATGGCCAATGCGAAGGCGGGAGAGAGTAGTCTCCCAACCTCGACACTGGTGACAAGAAGACGGCCAGTAACCTATACTCAGCTTAACAGAACAAAGTTTGTTATTGAGCAGAGCAGACCAATATTGTTGCCAATGGGTGTGAAGGTGGGTAGCTATTACAGCAAAATAGTCCAGAAATGGAACACCTTTATATGAAATTGGTAGGTCATGTACTGCTGACCTCGCAGCAGTGTCTGCCTGTTCATTGCCCTGTACATCAACAAAAAACAATATCTTTATGCTTGGTAGAGATACGGCATAGCCAAAGTTGGATACGAAGAACTAGGGGGTGAGGTGTATCAAATTTCCGTATAGCCTGTAGAGCACTAAGGGAGTCAGAGACAACCACAAATGACGACACAGGCACAGATGCGATACGAATAAGTGCTGCAAGAATGGCATACAATTCAGCAGCAAAAATGCTAGCCGAAGATAGTAAATGCCCACGCACGACGCTGTCTGGAAACACTGCTGCGAATCCGACGGCATCAAGATTTAGAGCCATCTGTGTACATGGCGGTGGCATGAGAATGAGAGTGGAAGTGATCAAGAAAAAGAGAGCAGGAAGCCACCGTAGGCATTTGGGCTTTCGAGCAAGGGAGTGAGAAAGAACAGACCCGAACAGCTGGAACTTCCCAGGCGGTAGGTAAAAGTGAGATGCTACATGAACATATAAAGGCGGTAACTGAAGGGAAGACAAGGGCGAATGTAGGCGAAGAGAGAAGGGACGAAGCAAACAAGGGCGACGAACAAATAAAGAATGTCTACTAATATCAGTGACCATTCTATAAATGGAAGGATTGCGGAGATCGTGAGAGTGCACATAGTAGCGAAGGCAATGGGTATCATGGCAATCAGACAAGGATGGAACATTCGCTTCTGCATAGGAGCTCTCAACAGAGGAAGAGCGAAAAGCAACAAGGCATAAATGTAATCCTTGATGATGGATGGGATTAAGGCTAGAGAGAGTAGCAGGAGAGGCCGCTGAATAGATCTGGTCACCATAATCGAGTTTCGATAAAATGAGGGCTGAAAGGTGAGCAAGGGTTTTAAGAAGGTTCAGCCGGCTGTGACAAGTTGCCTTTAGAGGTGTAATGTGGGGTTTCCAGGATAACCTACGGTCAAAGAGAAGGCCTAGAAACCTGACTGTATCACGTTCAGGGATATGGGAGCCATAGAGGTACAAAGGATGACTGGAGATGACAAGAGCGTCTAGTGAAAGTAATTTGGTGAGTTTTGGTACTGGAAAATTTAAACCCATGCATGGTGGGCCAATTGGAAACACGGTCAACCGCATGCTGGAGAAACTGTAATGAGGTGACAGTCAGCGCCTGCACAAGCAATAGCGAAGTCATCTACATAGAGTGATGACCAACACAAGCCTGGAAGAGGCGGCAACAATAGTTTGGAATATCTATTTCTGGAATGCTCAACACAAGCATTTGTACTCTGATTTGTTACAGAACTTTTGTCTTTTGTTTTGAACTTTCTTTTATACAAGGAGAGCAGCTAAAAAGCCTTCATGTCACTGTTAAACAAAGTTGTGTCATGGTGTTCTGTTCAAGTAGCCTCTTACTGTCTTTACCTGTGACCAGTTTCAAGGGATCATTTATTCCTGCTGCCCACCCTATTTATCAGTAATTTTAAAACCATATTTTTACAAATGATGCAATGAACCAGCTGTAATTAATTATTCAAGAAATTATCTCCATTATACAGAATATACTGTATTGTATTATATATTATGTACAAATGTGCACACGTGCGCATGCACACACACACACGTGCACAAACACACACGTGCACAAACACACACACACACAAACACACACACACAAACACACACACACACACACACACACACACACACACACACACACACACACACACACACACACACTGCTCATATAGTGCTTGGCTTTAGGACAATTCACTAATATGGCACACTTCAATTATATTTATTATTTTTGGCAGTGAAAATAGTTTAAAGTTAGCAATACAGTATAGCAGCTTTTTTTATTTTTAATTTTCCATTGCTTTTAGGCCTAGTGCTATTCTGCACTTAATAAACATGCTTTTAGGCTTTTATATGCTCTAGCAAGTGAGAAAAAAAGATTGTGATTTGTTTTAAAGGCACTATTTATTTTACGGCATTGGTCTGGAATGGAACACGCCGTATTGAACAAAAAAAAAAGCTGATTTAACTGAGGTTTGGTGAAGTTTCTAAGTTAGTTTTAGTCCAAAAAATAAAATTTTTATATCACTGTCAATGAAAAAAAAATTAAATTATCTTTCATTCTAGAAAAGATTTTTTTGCAGTTTAATTTTTTAAGGGAGTTTGGCCTATTAGGTACAACAAATAAATATGTACGTGTGTGTGTGTGCGTGTGTGTGTGTGTGTGTGTGTGTGTGTGTGTGTGTGTGTGTGTGTGTGTGTGTGTGTGTGTGTGTGTGTGTGTGTGTGTGTGTGTGTGTGTGTGTGTGTGTGTGTGTGTGTGTGTGTCTCTCTCTCTCTCTCTCTGTCTCATACTGAATAGGTAAAATTGGTCAGTTGGCAAGAACTCAATAAGTCCTTTCCAAAATTAAGTCCTCGTTAAGTCCTTTCTTAAATTCTCTCTTATACATTTAAAGATATGTATTTTTCATTCATGTTGATGTAAAAATTAATAATTTTGTACCAAAAGAACCACAGAAAACTTACGTAACCTTATTACAACAGGCACAATTTAATTTAGCTTAATCCAACTAAATATACAGTGGTCCCTCGATAATCATCGGACTCGATAGTCGACCTTTTCGGAAATCGTTGCGTTATTTTCGTCCAAACATTGGCTCGCAAATGGTCGGTTGACTCATTAATCGTCATTCGTCCTGGATGTGTAGTCACGGCTCTGAGCCGCCTCGGCCTCCCTTCCCAGCCAGTGTGCCATTGTTTACCAGTGAGTGACGGTCCCCTCACTTGTTCATACGAAATATTTCATAATGTTCCATTCATTTTAGTGCTTGCAAGTGCTAACTAACCCTTAAATGGTCCAAACGTATATATACGTTTTTTCAACATCTGAAAGTATGTAAAAAAATGCAGATCTTCTCTTTTGTTTTACATTTGAAAATGTGTAAAGAAGACTTTTATCTACATTTTTTTTTTTGTTATATTTGAAAATATGTAAAAAAAAGTAGATCTACTTTTGTAGCACTACAAATATGAACGTCGATCTCTTTGGACCGTTTAAGGGCTAAGCTACCATGGCTCCAAAGAAAGCTTCTAGTACCAAGCCTTTGGTTAAGAAGGTGAGAAATACGACTGAATTTAAGAAAAACATCATAGAACAATATGAAAGTGGCATACGTGTGGCTGAACTGGCCAGGATGTATCGCAAACCCCATACAACCATATCTTCCATTGTGGCAAAGAAAAAGGATATCAAGGAAGCTGTTGTTGCTTGGAGAAAAACTGGCGAGCCTATGTCAGTTGTGAAATCTTTTGTGGCATTGGGGAGTTCCATGGGGTTGGATGTGAGTTTGGAGGATGTGGAAGAGTTGATGGAGGACCACAATGAAGAGCTAACCACTGAGGAGCTGCAAGAGCTTCAGCAGGAACAAACAACAGATCGCAGCTCAGTCTTGCTGCAGAGGAGGAGGAAGAGAGATGGAAGAAGGTGCCTTCTTCAGAAATAAAGGAGATTTTTGAAATGTGGAGAAGGATGGAAAGATTTACGGAGAAACATCACCCTGCGAAGGATCTTGCAAGCCATATTGGCAACTTGTACAGTGACAGAGTCTTGGCCCAATTTAGGGAAGTTTTAAAGAGAGACCATAAACAGAGCTCTCTGGACACTTTTCTTGTGAGACAGGACTCCAGTGGCTCTCAAGCTGGTCCTAGGGGCACTAAGAAACAGAGAAGAGGAGTATGTAACCCCAGAAAAGGACTTGGTACCTAAGGTGTTGATGGAAGGGGATTCCCCTTCCAAACAGTAAATAATCCAATCTCTCTCCTCCTCCAGTCTTCCATACACTAAGAAGAATTGCCAATAAAAGTAAGTGTTATGCTGTTAATGTTTCATTCATCATGTCTCATTGTATTGTTTATGTAATACATCTATATTTCATGTAAAAAATTTTTTTGTTATAACACTTCTGGGTGTCAGAAATGGATTAATTGTATTTACATTATTTCTAATGGGGAAAATTGATTCGAAAATTGTCTATTTCGATAATCGTCGCACTTCCAGGAACGGATTAACGACAATAAACGAGGGAACTCTGTAGTTTAGGTAAGTTTACAATAATTTAATAATAAACAAACACAATGAAATATTTTTTTTGTTAGCTTCAGAATGATTTTTGCAAAATTACTGAGTTCACAAATTCTTGAGTGCCTTATTCGGCAAGAAGAGTGTTGCTATTAGCACTTTGAGGGTCTGTCCTGTAGTTCTACGGGTTCAAACGCAGGGTCAAAGCCGTAGTTCTATCCCACGAGCTCAGCTCACACAGGCTGTGAGAAGTAAATTTGCGCCTAGATATGAGAGAATATATCTATGTGGTAAGTGTGCACCATGTAAAATAAATCCTGTAGCATGCAGTGGATAGGGAGAAAAAAAAAAAAAACTGCCACCATAGTTTTGTATCTCATATGAAAGAAATCTAAGCATAAATAATGGAGTTCACTTCTCAGCAATTAGCCATGCCTTAGCAGTAATTTCGCATGGTTTTTATGGTTGCATTATCGTTTTTTTGGTCTCATTTAATAGAATGGAAGATATATTACAGAAATAGATATGATTCGCATTGCTTTCATGATGAATAGTACCCTGAAATTGAGCTCAACGAGGGAGAAATGCTAGTTTGCTTGACTATGTTAAAAAGGTAAACTGTTCATTCCAATATGCACTCATGAATGAGTTGACATTATTTATACAATTATTGCAATAAGGCATAACAGTAAATCTTATATTTTTGTGTGAATAAAAATTACACATTATTTATATTGTAATAATAATATGTATAATAATAATAATAGAATAATAATATAATACAATAATAATAACAATATATTATGCACAATAATAATACATATACTTATAATAATAGAATAATAATATAATACAATAATAATAATAATATATTACGCATAATAACAACACATATACGTATAATAATAATGTACTACATAATAATAATTATAAAAATAAGATGTCTTCAAAAGGCCATCACTAGATGGCAGTGTTTACCACAGCATACGAGGGAGCGGTTGTGGCCGCCTCCACCTGTTACATAATGACATATTTTATTCATTCTAGAGTATATATCAGGTTTCTGTTATTTATATAGTTTGTAATGTCATATTAGATGAACTGTGATAGATAAATAAGCCGTAGAGTTAATGACAGCAAAATATTCAATGAGTATTTTGTCCTGTCTCCAAACACTCGTCGGCCGCCGCCGCCACCATCACATATATGACATTTTATTCATTCTAGAGTATATATCAGGTTTATGTTATTTATATTGTTTGTTATGTCATATTAGATGAACTGTGATAGATAAGTAAGCCGTTAGATGATATCAGCGAAATTATTCATGAAGTATTTTGTCCGGTCTTCAGACAAACTGTCATCTACCACCGACACTGCCCATACCACTACATGAATTACACATTTTATTCATTTTAGAGTATACAGTGGACACCCACATACAGGACGCATCGCATACCGTACAATCCGCATACCGGACGCTTTGATCGCAAAAATATTGCCTCGCATACCGCCCAAAAACCCGCTCACCGCCCTTCGTCCGAGATGCGTCCAATGTGCGGCCTGAGCCACGCTCACATGTTCCGTGGGTGGCATTGTTTACCAGCCAGCCTCCGCGGTAACATCCAAGCATCCAATCGGAACATTTTGTATTATTACAGTGTTTTTGGTGATTTTTTCTGGAAAATAAGTGACCATGGGCCCCAAGAAAGCTTCTAGTGCCAACCCTACAGCAATAAGGGTGAGAATTACTATGGAGATGAAGAAAAAGATCATTGATAAGTATGAAAGTGGAGTGCGTGTCTCCGAGCTGGCCAGGTTGTATAATAAACCCCAATCAACCATCGCTACTATTGGTGGTACAGCTGCTGCTGCTGCTGTAGCATCGTCTGCTGCTGCTGTAGCATCGTCTGCTGCTGCTGTAGCATCGTCTGCTGCTGCTGTACCACCGTCAGCTGCTGCTGCTGCTGTAGCATCGTCTGCTGCTGCTGTAACATCGTCAGTTGCTGCTGTAGCATCATCTGTTGCTGCTGTAGCATCGTCTGTTGCTACTGTACCACCGTCAGCTGCTGCTGCTGCTGTAGCATCGTCTGCTGCTGCTGTAGCATCGTCTGTTGCTGCTGTAGCATCGTCTGTTGCTGCTGTACCACCGTCAGCTGCTGCTGCTGCTGTAGCATCGTCTGCTGCTGCTGTAGCATCGTCTGTTGCTGCTGTACCACCGTCAGCTGCTGCTGCTGCTGTAGCATCGTCTGCTGCTGCTGTAACATTGTCAGTTGCTGCTGTAGCATCGTCTGCTGCTGCTGTAGCATCGTCTGTTGCTGCTGTACCACCGTTGTTGGTGTGCCTTATTGAGAATACCAAGAAACAATTAACCCCAGAGGATTTGCCACCCAGGATAACCCAAAAAAAGTCAGTGTCATCGAAGACTGTCTAACTTATTTCCATTGGGGTCCTTAATCTTGTCTCCCAGGATGCAACCCACACCAGTCGACTAACACCCAGGTGAACAGGGAAAATGCCTGGAACTAGTGCTCATATTGGTGAATTTAGAGCAAGCAAAGGTTGGTTTGAGAGATTTAAGAATCGTAGTGGCATACACAGTGTGATAATGCCTGTTCTGGAAGAAAATACCAAACAGGACCTACAGTACTCAGGAGGAAAAGGCACTCCCAGGACACAGTGTCTCATCAGTCATTGCTACATCTTCAATAAAGGTAAGTGTCATTTATTCTTCATTTAGTAGAGTAGTACATGCACAATATATGTTGTGCATGTACTACTCTACTATTGTGCATGTATCCTTCTTTTTGTGTGTAGGAAAATGTATATTTCATGTGGTAAAATTTTTTTTTTCATACTTTTGGGTGTCTTGCACGGATTAATTTGATTTCCATTATTTCTTATGGGGAAAATTCATTCGCATACTGAACATTTCGCATAACAGCCAGCCCTCTTGCACGGATTAAGGTCGCTATGCGGGGGTCCACTGTATATCAGGTTTCTATGTTATTTATATTGTTTATTATGTCATATTAGATCATATGAGATAGATAAATAAACCCTAAAGTTGACATTAGCAAAAATACTGAAGCACAGAATTCCACTGAAACGGATTAATTGCATTTCAATTAATTTAAATGAGAAAAATTGACTGCAACCGAGCAAATCCAGTTGCGAGCAAAGTCATGGAACGGATTAAACTCGCAAGTAGAGGTTCCACTGTGTAATTTATATATATATATATATATATATATATATATATATATATATATATATATATATATATATATATATATATATATATATATATATAATAATAATATTTTATTTTATTATCACACTGGCCGATTCCCACCAAGGCAGGGTTGCCCGAAAAAGAAAAACTTTCACCATCATTCACTCCATATATATAATATATATATATATATAATATATATATAATATAAATATATAATATATATAATATAATACATATAATAATATATATATAATATAAATATATAATATAATACATATAATATATATATATATATATATATATATAATATATATTATATATATATATATATATATATATATATATATATATATATATATATATATATATATATATATATATATATATATATATATATATATATATATTCAACAAGTCGGCCGTCTTCCACCAAGGCAGGGTGACCCAAAAAAGAAAGAAAATCCCCAAAAAGAAAATACTTTCATCATTCAACACTTTCACCACACTCACACATTATCACTGCTTTTGCAGAGGTGCTCAGAATACAACAGTTTAGAAGCATATACGTATAAAGATACACAACATATCCCTCCAAACTGCCAATATCCCAAACCCCTCCTTTAAAGTGCAGGCATTGTACTTCCCATTTCCAGGACTCAAGTCCGACTATATGAAAATAACCGGTTTCCCTGAATCCCTTCGCTAAATATTACCCTGCTCATACTCCAACAGATCGTCAGGTCCCAAGTATCATTCGTCTCCATTCACTCCTATCTAACACGCTCATGCACGCTTGCGGGAAGTCCAAGCCCCTCGCCAACAAAACCTCCTTTACCCCCTCTTTCCAACCGTTTCGAGGACGACCCCTACCCCTCTTTCCTTCCCCTATAGATTTATATGCTTTCCATGTCATTCTACTTTGATCCATTCTCTCTAAATGACCAAACCACCTCAACAACCCCTCTTCTGCCCTCTGACTAATGCTTTTATTAACTCTCACACCTTCTCCTAATTTCCACACTCCGAATTTTCTGCATAATATTTACACCACACATTGCCCTTAGACAGGACATCTCCACTGCCTCCAACCGTCTCCTCGCTGCTGCATTTACCACCCAAGCTTCACATCCATATAAGAGTGTTGGTACTACTATACTTTCATACATTCCCTTCTTTGCCTCCATAGATAACGTTTTTTGACTCCACATATACCTCAACACACCACTCACCTTTTTCCCCTCATCAATTCTATGATTAACCTCATCCTTCATAAATCCATCCGCCGACATGTCAACTCCCAAGTATCTGAAAACATTCACTTCTTCCATACTCCTCCTCCCCAATTTGATATCCAATTTTTCTTTATCTAAATAATTTGATACCCTCATCACCTTACTCTTTTCTATGTTCACTTCCAACTTTCTACCTTTACACACACATGCTCAAACTCATCCACTAACCTTTGCAATTTTTCTTTAGAATCTCCCGTAAGCACAGTATCATCAGCAAAAATTAACTGTGTCAATTCCCATTTTGAATTTGATTCCCCATAATTTAATCCCACCCCTCTCCCGAACACCCTAGCATTTACTTCTTTTACAACCCCATCTATAAATATATTAAACAACCATGGTGACATTACACATCCCTGTCTAAGACCTACTTTTACCGCGAAGTATTCTCCCTCTCTTCTACACACCCTAACTTGAGCCTCACTATCCTCATAAAAGCTCTTTACAGCATTTAGTAACTTACCACCTATTCCATATACTTGCAACATCTGCCACATTGTTCCTCTATCCACTCTATCATATGCCTTTTCTAAATCCATAAATGCAATAAAAACTTCCCTACCTTTATCTAAATACTGTTCACATATATGCTTCAATGTAAACACTTGATCTACACATCCCCTATATATACAGGAGGGCCCCGCTTTACGGCGTTTCACTTTACGGCATTCCGCTAATACGGTCATTTCAAATTATGACCAAAACTCGCTATACGGCTCCCCCCACCTGACTTTCTAATACGGTCACAGCGCCCCACCCTGTTTGTTTACATTCTTCGTGAGCTCAGTAAGCACTAAGTCTCTCCATTTTGTCTGGAAACTCCAAAATTTCAAATGTTTTTAACCCTTTGAGGGTTTTCGTCGTACTAGTACGTCTTACGCGTAGGGGTTTTTGACGTACTAGTACTCATAAATTCTAGCGGCCTCAAATCTAGTGGGAGAAAGCTGGTAGGCCTTCATATGAAAGAATGGGTCTATGTGGTCAGTGTGCACAGTCTAAAAAAAATCCTGCAGCACACAGTGCATAATGAGAAAAAAAAAACTGACCATTTTTTTTGAATAAATCAGCGACTTTGCAGTGTATTTTTGTATGGTATTTATTGTTGTATTCTAGTTTTCTTGGTCTCATTTTATAGAATGGAAGACATATTACAGAAATTGAGATGATTTTGACTGGTTTTACAAAGAAAGGTGCCTTGAAATTGAGCTCAAAGTAGCAGAAATGTTCGATTTTTACCAAACTTCAAAAGTAAACAAATCGTGCCAAGCGTGCAATACACGTCAACTGGTGAGTCTAATATTCTTTCACAAGTGCACCAATAATATTTATACCATTTTTTACACTAATGCAGTAGTCTGCATAACAGTAAATCTTATATTTTTTGTGAAAATAAAAATTCAAAGTGGAAAGCAAAAGAATATAAGAGGGGCCTTGAGACATGACTAATGACTAGAGGAAATGTCATTTTAGTGCCAGGAATGTCTTTCTTGTTTATTCTGGACCCTATTCGGAAATTGGCATCTTTTGAAATTTGTGTGAAATTGGCAAAATTGCTAAATTCTGACCACTGTACTGGATAGTAGAATTTCATAAATGAGTGGTTTCTTGCACCCATTCGATAGAAAAAATGGAGTTCTATCGAAACATTCATGTTTTTTGTCGACTAGTACAGTGAAATTGGCCGAAAATGGGGCTCAAAGTGGGCAAAATCACCGATGCGTAAACATCGCCGAGACCGCTAACTTTGCGAGAGCATAATTCCATAAGTTTTCTATCAAATTTCAAACTTTTGGTGTCTTTATGATCGGGAAAAGATTCTCTATCTTTTCATAAGAGAAAATAATTTTTTTTTTTTAAATTTGGCCGACCCTGAGAACGAGTTTCGGAGAGGGCCTGTCGACCCTCAAAGGGTTAAAAGTTATTTTATATTTTATATATACTCTGACAATTTTACTTATGTATACCTGTACTTAAATAAACTTACATACTGTGCTGGCATGCAGGTACACATTAAAATCAGTAAGAGTGTCTTATGTCTCCAGACGTCAT
>NC_091333.1:16661576-16684076 GCF_038502225.1 Cherax quadricarinatus
TATTGAAGGAGCCATAAAATACATTACATATACTTGATCTTTATTTAAGAGACAGCTTACAAAAAGTTTCCCAACTCACTGTACAGCACTGTTAAGGAATAAAATTCATCTCAGTAGGATCATAATTTTTTTATATACAGTATTATAATCTTCTGTAAATGCAAGGGATATCTCTCATCCATGATCAACTTATCCACAAGTAGTTTAAATGAGTAGAATGTCTTCAAAGTATTAATTTTATAATAATGTTACCATGTATGTAATACTGCACAGTACTTTTCTCAGTACTATTTCATTAGTTTTCTGTGACTTCACTTCTGAATACTGAAACACTGGTTTTATTTTTAGAGCTGTTATGGAACTTTGGGTACACAAATACTCAATTACCAACAAACAAAATAAAAAAAATTGGGAATAAAGAATTAGAAGATATCCTCTGACAGTAATGCCATACTTCATTTCTTAATGCACTTACAGAAACACTTTCAATGACCATGTATATTTCCTTTCATTATAATCACAGTATATGCCCTCGAAAAATTATTTTTGTAAAATATGCTTTTGGCAAACACGCACTCTAACATGTTTAAGCAGAGAACTTCTCTGGGTAAATGTTTTACCACATGAACGACAAGCATATGGACGAGCACCTATGTGGATTCGCACATGCTCTTGCAATGTATAGCGGCGCTTGAAGCTTAAAGGACAGTATGGACACGGAAAAGGCCTCTCCTCTGTGCCTACATGCTCAGCACTGACTTGTGTATCTCCCCAACTTGGTCCATAGCCACTCTTAACAGCACTCTCCCTGTCTACTGCCCACCCACCACCCTCTAAGTTACATGTTATTGCTCTCATTCTATGTGAAAAGCTGCCACCAGGAACTCGTCCCATATTATCTTGAAAAGGTGATAAGCCCAAAATGTCCTTTGGTTGCACCAAGACGCCCTGCAACAAGAGGAGACCTACTTTAGAAGGCAAAAGCATAGAAAACAAGCTTAAACTTCACCACTGCAACAAGAGCCACTGTATTTGTATTAAGGTAGATTAAAAGCCCAAACCTTAAAAACTTTCTTTTATGGTTGCTTAATTTGGCAAAATGTATGGCAAGAACAGAATTTTTATTTTAAAAATATTTACCAATTAATATAAAAAATAGGGCAAATACATACTGTCCTTTTTTGATTATTAACAGATGATGATCCATACAGCAGAAATAAACAAAAATTTATGGTCCACTGCTAAAAAAAAAAAAAAAAAAAAAAAAAAAAAAGGATATCTGTACTTCCACAGTCTGTGAAGAATGTTGTAAAAAGAAAGCACTTCATTTTAAGGGGCAGCATAACTTGAAGGAGAATGTTGGGAATCCAGAATTAATTCTGGGTGTATTTTGGCAATATGACGCTTTAATGGGGTCATTTGTGTGAAACGAGCACGACACTGAGGGCAGGCATAGGGCTTTTCCCCTGTGTGGAGCCTCTGATGTTGTGTTAGGTGTTGCCTGGTCTTGAACCGACTGTCACAGAATGGGCACGAGAATGGTCGCATGTACACCTCAGAGGAATGGGTGGTTGGCTGAGGGGTGAGAACTGAGGTATGCTGGCGGGGGTTGTGCAAGAGGGCAGCTTGACCCCCCAAGCCGATATCCTGGGCCTCTACAGAGCGATGCCCCGCCAACCCTGGCCACCCCACATGCCCCTGGAAGGGAGAAACATGCTGGCTTAGTCCAGAGTTCTTTCAGATCTTGGGTACAAAGCCATTTTATGCACCTTTTTTTTGGCACTAATTTTCTTTTCAAGAACTGCTCATTATGCTACCAACACGTTCAAATAGCAGTGCTTTTAATGTTCAGATAAAATATATTCACTTGTTTCAATCCAAATACTGCAATAGAAGATCTGATTAGGATTTTCAAGTTGTTGATAACTTTACCTGTACTTATGCTCAGTCCACCTTAAGTTTATTGTGATAGGTGTCAACCTATATAAATGAACTTCTCAATCTTCCTTGAGAATTAATAAAATACAGTAACAAAAAGGTAAACATAAATGATATTAAATACTTTAAAATAATGCTCTTAAAAAGTTGCAGTATGTTTGTCTTTCAGATAAACCATGGTAATGAAAATGGTTAAGGATATAAATAATAACAACACAACTTTTATTATCACAATCTACAGTACAAGTGATACTTGAGCAGTATAAGGATATACAGTTTAACATCTACTGAGATACGCATGTCTTACAAAAGATTACATGCTAATCAAGAAATTAATTTTGAATATTGCTGATAATTTTGCCATATGAATTTCACATGTGAAATTACCATATACCCCTTACAGCAGGTTCCTTGGTTTATAATCCAGGGAAGTGAAGATATTAAGACCCAAACACCTCTAAATTGCAAACAGCTGACAAAATAAATTTAATATTAAATAAAAGAGTGAAACAAAATCAAGCAGTGCTTTAAATCAGGAATAAAATAAGAATGAAAGACTGCTGGGAATACAAAACAACATTATGCATCAAATTTTATATATAAAATATTTGCAACTGAACTTGCAAATTATTAATTTTATAAATTTCTATTATCAATAAAAATGCAAGTACTTTACTACTGAAAAATATTATAATCCTGCAAATTATAATTAAATTGATGTAAATATACATATAATGAAATTTGTGACTTTACATTTTATCCTATTAATAATGACTTTGCTGATCTCCACTTCTATTCTGATGAGAGGAAGAAGGTGCAGGGGGTTGATGGGCAGGTGGATATGGCCTGGGGAAGGTAGGATCTGTGGCATGCTTGCGCCGCACATGACTCATTAGCTGGTGCTTCTGTACAAAGGCACGGCCACATAAGCGACACGCATAGGGGCGCTCGCCTGTGTGGATCCTTTCATGTTCGATGCGATGATCTTTACGTTTAAAACGACGCCCACAATAGATGCACTGGTGTGGCCTGAGCGTCTCCTCGTCCAACGAGACCATGTGGTAGTTGAGGGCAGCCATCAGCCCCTGGAACAGAGCAGAGGAGAGCTGCTTAGCAAGATCATCACCAGGCGGCTCTGCCCCCTCCCACCCAAACACTCTCCTGCCCAATACAAGCATGGTGCTCCATCAGTTTGCTCATTAGCCCTCATATTTAGGCCATGTGATATTTCTTACAGTGCAGTACTGAAAACTTCTATCTGCCACCATAAATGCTACATCTGGTAGTGTGAGGCCAGATGCGCACGCCAGCCTTCACGTGATTCTAACACAAGTCCACAGATGGCACACGTATTGCTTTCATCATGATGTATTTTTTCATGTATTTTAAGCGAGTCCTTCCTTTTGAAGCGCTTGCCACAAACAAGGCAAGCATGGGCACGCACTTCTGAATGTTTGGTGAGGTGATTGCGCAGGTGAGTCTTTTGTGCAAAGCGATGCCCACACACTTCACACACAAATGGCTTGTCACCGGTGTGCACTTTCTCATGTATCAAGAGGTGATCCTTCCGCTTGAAGGCCTTCTGGCAGTAGGTACACACAAAGGGTCGGCTGCTGTCACCACCAGCTGGATCCCTGAGCCAATCCAAGTGGCAGGCTTGCCACGTACCCTGCAACAAATGAGAGGAGACCTGCCTTAGCCAGCATCTCAACAGTGGCTACAGCAGCAACATGGGTCGCAGAACCCACCCTTCCCAATATTCCTTCACAGAACCCAAGCTCATACTTTGGTTTCTATTGTGAACTTCAAAAAAACCATGGCAGTCAAATTTATTTGTAGATCACCCATGTCATCAGAGCCTATAGGTGCTTTATAAAATGTAGTGGTCTGGTGTCTGCTAGTTGGATGGGTTACTGCGATGAGGTGCATGCTCCTGGCTACGTTCAATGTGGTACATCAAGTTGGCCTTTGTGATGAACCCACGACCACAAAGAAGGCATATAAAAGGCTTCTCCCCAGTATGAAGTCTTTCATGACGAACTGCATTAGCTCGCCGCTGAAACGCCTTCTCACAGAACGAGCATTTGAAGGTTTTTGGCTCTTCAGTGTCTCTTAAAGGCGGGGCGAACAAATACATGCCATAGTCCTGCAACAAATGAAAGATTGGTCTCACCAAGCCGCTCTCAATTCCCATTACCTCCTAAGCCTCCTCCAATCTTTTAGTTAATTTTCTATATCCATTGAGCCAACTCATAAAACTGTCATCTTACTGCTTGACACCTGTGTTCTCATTAAAACTTAAGTTGCCCAAAAGGAGCATATATTCACAAAGTGAAAAATGCATAAATTCATATGGATAATAATCAAATAAAACTTTAAAGCATTTTAAAACTGCATTACGTACTTGAATACAATAAGAAGGTTTGCACAGCAACAACCCATATTCAGTTTATAAACACTATAATGTTACCAGTCTATGCCCAGCTTGCTTTCCAGATCACTCTTCTAGTTCACGACTCATTTTGTCTGTTCTCAATGATTTCACAAATCTAAAAAGGGGTAAATTACTGGCTCATATTTCATGATATTACCCTTTATCTTCTATTGTAGCATACTTCTTCATAAAGATAGCCAACTAGAATCTAGAATTTAAACTTTATTTGGAGAACACTTTCCATTTCATTCACGAGTCACTGAGGCACCAGTTCGCTCGGTGTCGGATGCAGAAGCATGCACATTACTACGCTTCAGGTGGTATTGTAGATGGTAGCGAGTGTTGAAGCGCCGTGGGCACAGATGACACTGGAAGGGCAATAATCCAGAATGTAGGCGTAGGTGTCTTCGATAATTGTCTCTTCGCTGGATGACCTGGCCGCATACCTGGCAGCCGAAGCCTACCTGCTGGGGGGCACTAATGGCGGGGCAGGGACCACTACTGCCGGATGCAGGGTGATCCTGGTAAGGAAAAGGTGGAACCAGACAAAATGCCTTGTCCACCAAAACCTTGACCACCTCTTCCTCACCATAAGCATCGCCCCCACCACCACAACCCCCCTGCAATAAAACAAAAGCTTGGCATCACTCATTATTCTTGCAGCCAGCCAGTTTTGATTTCTTTTCATTCTTTAATTTTAGCTATTCCGTTTATTTGTTAAATATTTCATTTACATGCTATAATTCCTAAGATTGGTTTGATGTTCCAGACTACGTGTCATGTGGTAATCATAATGGGATTTGTTGATAAATTTCTTGTTGCAGATTTCACAGGAGTATGGCAAATTACCAGTGTGTTGGCGTTCATGTTGGCTGGCGTGGCCACGACGAAGGAATAGCTTACCACAAAACATACAAGGATACTTGCGTTTCGGCTCCTTTGTCACCCCACCAATGTCGGAAGCCCCTGTTACACTCACTATCCGCCACTGCAAAGAGACCACAAGCAAAATGCTGTGCCTCAATTTTATGTCACTACTATGCAAATAACTATTTTATCAATGAAGGAGCTAGTTTCAAAACTATACAAACCATAATAGATAACAATAAGTTAACTTTGCCAAACACTTCAGCATTTGCAGTAAATTAGATGATTTATATTGCCTTTTCTATACTATATAGTAAAACTTATTTTACATAACACCAGTTAACAGACAAAAAATAAATAGCAACCATCACAAACATATACATATGCAAGTATATCTAAAATAAGACAAGGAAACAGGAACAGAAGAAGAAAAGCGGTAAGATAAAGAAACAATGAAAAAAGTAAATAAAGTAAAAGAGAAGCAAATAAAAAAGATAAGCATAATGGAAAAAAAAGAATGTAAAATAAAGAGTAAGTGTGAGTAAGAATGAGTTTAGGTTAAGAGAAGACAAGGACAAGGACAAGGACTAGAGAGAGAGAGAGAGAGAGAGAGAGAGAGAGAGAGAGAGAGAGAGAGAGAGAGAGAGAGAGAGAGAGAGAGAGAGAGAGAGAGAGAGAGGAGAGAGAGAGAGGAAAGAGAAAGAAAAAGAGAAAGCAAGAGAAAGAGAAAGAAAGAGAGAAAGAGAAAGAGAGAAAGAGAAAGAGGGAAAGAAAGAGAGAGAAAGAGAAAGAGAGAAAGAGAAAGTGTAAAAAAAAAAAAGAGAAAGAAAGAGAAAGAAAAAGAAAGAGAAAGAAAAAGAGAGAAAGAGAAAGAGAGAGAAAGAAAGAGAAAGAGAAAGAGAAAAAGAGAGAAAGAGAAAGAGAAAAAGAGAGAAAGAGAAAGAGAAAGAAAGAGAGAGAGAGAGAGAGAGAGAGAGAGAGAAAGAGAGAGAGAGAGAGAGAGAGAGAGAGAGAGAGAGAGAGAGAGAGAGAGAGAGAGAGAGAGAGAGAGAGAGAGAGAGAGAGAAAGAAAGAGAGAAAGAGAGAAAGAGAGAGAGAGAGAGAGAAAGAGAGAGAGAAAGAGAGAAAGAGAGAAAGAAAGAAAGAAAGAGAAAGAGAGAAAGAGAGAAAGAGAGAAAGAGAGAGAGAGAGAGAGAGAGAGAGAGAGAGAGAGAGAGAGAGAGAGAGAGAGAGAGAGAGAGAGAGAGAGAGAGAGAGATGGATGAAGGGTGAATAAATAAAACATAAGAAAGAAGGAACACTGCAGCAGGCCTGTTGGCCCATACTAGGCAAGTCCTTTACAATCCAACCCACTAACAAAACATTTGCCCAACCCAATTTTTCAATGCCACCCAAGAAATAAGCAAATAAGGGGGTAGGGGGACAGGATGCAAAGAAGTGAAAGGAAGGAGTGCATGCATATGGTGTGTGTGCTTCCCTTGCTCTGTTTACACAGGTCGAATCACAACTCCTGGCTCACCTCTCAACTCTTCATACCATTGTACAGTGGAACCTCGGCTTACAAATTTAATTCGTTCCGTGACCTCGTTCGTATTCCGATTTGTTTGTATACTGAGTCAATTTTCCTCATTTAAATTAATTGAAATGGCATTAATCCGTTCCAGTAGAATTCCTGCTCTTAGGAGACACAACAAAATACTTCAATATGATGCTAAAATCAACTCTACGGCTTATTTATATTTCACAATTCATCTAATTTCACCATCACTCAAGGAATGCACAACAGGTGCATCATTGTCAGTGCTAAGCATTTCTTCTATGTCAGCTTCCTGTAACTCCAATAGCACACAGTCAAGATGAGTAAATAGAATTGTCAACGCTTATTGCTTGGGTACGTTTATTCTGTTAGTGGGTTGGATCTGTGAAGGACCTGCCTAGCATGGGCCAACAGGCCTACTGCAGTGCTCCTCCTTTCTCATGTTATGTACCCACAACACCAATCATAACCATCCCCTCCCACTCATATTTGTTAAATTAGACACGTGCAACTCTTGGGTATCCTTATCGAGGAAACGCTTCGCCACACAGTGGCTTAATCAGTCCATACAAAAGAGAATCTTGAAGAACAGGAGGAGAATGAGGTAATCAGTCCCTCAACCTTGAGTCGATGTGGTCAGTCAATCAAGATTGATGGACTGACCACAACTTGACAGTCAACTTGAAGAAAAGCCTCCATGTTACATTGTTTTAACGCTCAGCAACGTTGCCACTAATGTTTCAAAAATGTTTGACAGAAAACTGGCTAAAATATCTACAAGCTCTTCAACTACTATTATGAACCTGATACAAAAACCCAAGCATGATTCTGGCACAAGTGCATGAATTTACGCTATACCATGTGGGGGGTGTGACAAAGTGTATGTAGGGGAAACAGCCAGATCTCTGGACATTAGGATCGCAGAACACAAAAATGCTTGCAGAAATGATGACCGCAAAAATGCATGTGTTCAACATAGGGATGATGTTGGACACCTCATGAAATTCAATGAAGCTAAATTAGTGATTAAAGACGACGACTTAAGACGGAGAAAATGCATTGAAGCTGCACTAATCACTGTCAGTAACACTATAAAGCAAAAATCCGGTAGTTACAGTATTTCAAAATTAATAATCAAGAGGATATTACCCATCCTGGGAACTGCTGTTACATGATGTCAGCAGGTCCCTCTCTAACCTCACCTCCTTAGTTCCACTACTACTACCACCTCTACCCACGTGTCACTTCATCTGACTCCTGCCACTATATATATGCGTTTTCTTAGTTTTCCCTGTATTAGGACTGAAGAAGTCACTCGTGGCAAAACATTTCCTTTAATAAATGTCCTGAACTGTACATACGTGTCTTTTTCCACATCTTGTCGGTATCACCATACCATTTCCTCATTGAAAATTGAGTTGGACAAATATTCTGTTAGTGGGATGGATTGTGAAGGACCTGTCTAGTATGGGCCAACAGGCCTGCTGCATTGTATTATTATTAGTATGCATGTATTATAATAATAATAGTATTACTATTATTATTATTAATTTAGGGAAGTGGAGCACAGACCCAATTCCCTTGATCAAGAGCCCCTCACCAAGAAACCTCCCTTGAGGGGGAAGTTCACATCCTGAAATTTTGTTCCTATCCAGAAGCAAAAAATCAATCGTGTGACTGTTCGTATCCTGAAAAATTCAATGGTGGGGCATTCGTAAGCCGAGGTTCCACTGTACCAGGATGCCCTCTCTTGAGCAACTTTACCAGCAGCTGAAAGAAGAGCTTAGGGTTGCTAAAATGGAGATACGGCGGTTAACGGAGGAGAACAGGAGGATTTGTAGTAATCCTCCTGTTGCGAGTCCCCAGGTTAAGAGGGGAACTTGGTCAGTGGCCGGGCAACATAAGAAAGGAGGATCACTGCAGTAGGCCTGTTGGCCCATACTTGGCAGGTCCTTTACAATCCATCCCACTAACAAAACATTTGCCCAACCCAATTTTCAATGCTCCCCAAGAAATAAGGTCTGATAATTCTATCCACTCATTTGCAAGTCCCACTCAAATCAAACCCCTCCCACTCATATATTTATCCAGCCTAAATTTGAAGCTACCTAAAGTCCTAGCCTCAATAACCCAACTAGGTAGACTGTTCCACTCATCAACTACCCTATTTCCAAACCAATACATTTCTATGTCCTTTCTAAATCTAAACTTGTCTAATTTAAATCCATTACTGCAGGTTCTCTCTTGGAGAGATATCCTCAAGACCTTATTAATATCCCCTTTATTAATACCTATCTTCCACTTACACACTTCGATCATGTCTCCCCTCATTCTTCGTCTAACAAGTGAATGTAATTTAAGAGCCTTCAATCTTTCTTCATAAGGAAGATTTCTAATGCTATGTATTAATTTAGTCATTCTACGCTGAATGTTTTCTAATGAATTTATGTCCATTCTGTAATATGGAGACCAGAACTGAGCTGCATAATCTAGGTGAGGCCTTACTAATAATGTACAAAGCTGCAGTATAACCTCTGGACTTCTGTTGCTTACACTTCTTGATATAAATCCCAATAATCTATTTGCCTTATTACGTACGCTTAGGCACTGCTGTCTTGGTTTAAGGTTGCTGCTCACCATAACCCCCAAGTCCTTTTTTGCAATCTGTATGGCTATAAGTGCTAGGGTTATGGACACTCCCAAGCCTCAGAACCTTGCATTTATCTACATTGAACTGCATCTGCCACTTTTCTGACCAAGAATAGAGGTTGTCTAAATCCTCCTGAAGTTCCCTAACATCTACGTTTGAATCAATTATCCTACCTATCTTTGTGTCATTGGCGAATTTGCTCATATCACTAGCAATACCCTCATCAAGGTCATTGATATATATTATAAACAACAACGGGCCCAAGACTGATCCCTGTGGAACCCCACTTGTTACAGATCCCCACTCGGATTTAACCCCATTTATGGACACTCTCTGTTTCCTGTCTGTGAGCCATGACTCGATCCACGAGAGCACTTTTCCCCCAATGCCATGAGCTGCCACTTTCTTTAACAGTCTTTGGTGCGGAACTCTATCAAAAGCCTTACTAAAATCTAAGTAAATAATATCAAATTCTTTATCGTGATCAACAGCCTCAAAAGCTTTACTGAAGAAAGCTAATAAATTAGTTAGACAAGAACGGCCTCTCGTGAATCCATGCTGAGTATCATCAATCAAACTATGCTTATCGAGATGGCTTCTTATAATCTCAGCTATAATAGACTAGTAATTTGCCTACAATTGAGGTTAGGCTTATTGGGCGCTAATTTGATGGTAACGACTTGTCCCCTGCTGAGGATCAAGAAGACTGTTGGAGAAGCAGAAATGAGAAACCAGAAGACTACTGTGGAAACTTCCATCCCATTTTTGGTGCTACCTGACGAATGTGGGTGTTCTACTGGGAATGCCACAACGAGCACCAAGGAAGCATTGGCAGACGTGAGTGAGACATCCCTAGAAACCCCAATGAAGACCTTCAAGAACATCTTGACGAATTCCACAAGTGAAGGTGTAGTGCTACCTAACGAATGAGAGCCGTCTACTGGGAACATCACAATGGACATAGCCAAGGAAGGTAAAAACATTGTTGTTGGGGATAGCCAGATTAGGTACATGGATAGGGCATTCTGCTTGAAGGATAGGAGTAGGAGGCAGAGTGTGTGTTTTCCTGGGACTGGGATGAAGGATATTGTTAGCCATCTGGATGACATTATGAGAGGTAATGGGAGCAATCCTATTATCTGTCTCAGTGCTGGAGGCAACGATGTTGGCAGACGTAGGAGTGAGGTCCTGATTAGCAGGTATAGGTTAGCAATAGAGATAATTAGGAGGAAGGGTGGGAACATGTCCTTAATTACTGAAGAAGGAACCTCCTTCACTCCCTCTTCCTCCTCCTCTGAAGCAAGTTCCTCATGGTACTTATTTCACAGTCACAATAAACAAGCACTAAACATAATGAATTTATTGCAAAATGTTTGGATGAGCATGCAGGGTAATGTTCACTCAAAGCTAGACTGGCTCACGGCGCCTGCCGTGCAGGCACGGACAGGTCTGGTATGTCGGCCAAAACTCGGGACAAAATTTAGCCGAAAAAAGCGGTCGAAACTTGAAAGCGGCTGATACTCAGGGCGGCCAAAACTCGAAGTTCCACTTTATCACTTGGGAACAAAAGAGTCCCAGATCGCCATGGAGTGAGGAGTTTCTTACCGCGAGGCATGGTGAACAAGGCATACTCAAATGGCGTTCCCACAATGCAATGCGAGTATCTCATTTTTTTTCTACTGCGCAAAGTCACCACACAGACCTTTTCTCTCACATGTAGGCCTTTGAAGGATTTTGAAGGGTTTGGGGCTCACCCTGATAACCCTCTGCCTGTTGTGGAATCTATTGTGGCATAGGGGAATTCCATGGGGGTTGGATGTGAGTTGCCAGGATGTGGAAGAGTTGGAGGAGGACCACAGTGAAGAGCTAACCACTGAAGAGCTGCAAGACCATCTGCAACAGCAACAGACCACAGCTGAGGAAATTACTTCAGAAGAGGGGGAAGAGAGAGGAAAGAAGGTGCCTTCTTCAGTGATTAAGGACAGCTGTGCAAAGTGGAGTGAGGTGCAAATGTTTGTGGAGGAACATCACCCTAACAAAGCTATTGCAGGGGGTGTCTGCAACATGTTCAATGACAATACCTTGTCCCATTTTAGGCAAATCTTAAAGAGACGCCAGAAACAGAGCTTTCTGGAAAAATTTTTGGAACGACAGGGGTCCAGTGACTCAAGCTGATCCTAATGTCATTAACCCTTTGACTGTTTATGCCGTATATATACGTCTTATGCGCCACTGTTTCTGACGTATTTATACACATAAATTCAAGCGGCTTCAAATCAAGCAGGAAAGGCCTGGTAGGCCTACATGAGAGAGAATGGGTCTGAGTGGTGGGTGTGCACCCTGTGAAAAAATCTGGGACTCAGTGGTGCATTGTGGGAACGCCATCTTGGTAGTCCATTTTCACTATGCCTCGCAGTAGGAAGTACCTTACTCCTCGGCGGACTGGAGGTCTTTTGTTCCCAAGTGATAGCTCTAACAGCGATGGAAGTGTCAGTGACAGTGAATTCCATGGTTTTCAAGTGAATGCGACCAAAAAAAGTGCCCAGGATGACATAATTAGTGATGAAAACCCAGATGACTCACGACCTTCCACCTCTGGTGCTGGGCCGGCTTGTTCACATTCACCTGTACCAGGACGAAAGAGGAAACTATCTGGCCGTGTACAAGACCCAGATGTTAGCAGTGAACGTGATAGTGATTTCAAGGTTATTGAAAGCAGTTCTAGTTGTGACAGTGAGGGTGAATATTCCCCAGTGAAGCGGCAGTATGTATGACGTAGCATGCGGTCTGGTAGTGTTTCATATGCTGTTCCAAGGGGAAGGAGTAACTCTTGGAGCACATCCCGTGGCCCTACACCACGACCTGATAGTGAAGATGACGATATTGTTACGATGGGTATGAATGATGTGAGTGAGGCAGCAGGTAGTGGTGGTGATAATGATGGTGGCACGACCCATGCGGCACCAGCAGCAGGCCACGCTACTACCCACACTGCTGACTCTGCCCAACAACAACCAGCCTCACCCAACCCCACACTCCCACAACCTGCACAACCACAACCACGTTACAATATCCAGAACCCACCAGCAGACCGCATCTAGGATTGGCAGGAAGGTGACGAGTTTGTTCCCAGTCCCCATGACTTTGATGAAACACGAAGTGGAATAAAGCCATCATGTCCACCTGGGAACAATGCTAGTGAACTGGAATGCTTTCAGTTATTCTTCGATGAACCTCTGATGGACATCATTGTCAGGGAAACCAACACATACTATGAGTACACCATGGCAAATACAATTCTCTCACCAACATCACAGCTGCACCAGTGGAAGGACACAACTGTGGCAGAGACGTACCTGTTTTTTGCCACAATAATGCTTATGCCACATGTATATAAGCACACTGTCACCACATACTGGGCAACAGAACGCCTGATTTCAACTCCAAGTTCTAGTGACATTATAGGTGTCAATCGTTTCTTGATACTGTTGCGTATGTTACACTTTTCAGACAAAACCAGGTCTGACAGAAGTGACAGGTTATATAAGATCAGAAATGTGTTTATGTACATGAAACAAAAGTGCTGCATGTATTTTTATCCCTTCAGGAAGCTTGTTATTGACAAGTCTTTGATTTTATTCAAAGGAAGACTCTCATTCAAGCAATATATACCAAGCAAGAGGAAACGCTTTGGTATAAAGTTATTTGTACTGCGTGATTGCAGAAGTGGTCTAGTTTCGGATATCATTGTGTACACTGGCAGTAATACTTTGAGAGATACCATGAAGTTATTGGGTATCTCTGGTGATGTGGTTAGAACAATGATGGAACCATATCTTGGTAAGGGGCATATGTTATTTACTAATAACTGGTACACAAGCCCCTTGCTCAAGTGATTTCTTGCGAGTGAACTTGACAGACGTGTGTGGCACAGTGCATGGCAATCAGTTATACGGTTCCATCAGTAATCCAGCACTAATTTTGGCTAGCATAATTTCAAATTTCATCATCACAGTGACTCATCAATATACTGGCTCATATTTCATCATTATACTGACTCACAAATTGTGCGGATGGTTGTAAATCCACAGCAAGCCAGTGGAGGAGAAAGCAGTAATGAAAATGAGGAAGATGTAGCAGAAAGTCTCTCAACTGATGGGTTATGTGCATTCTAACCTAACCACTCTGTAATCCGACAAACTCACTAATCCGGCACACTACAAGTCCCAATGATGCTGGATTAGTGATGGCCGAACTGTATTGTCTAGGAATATATACAAAGTATTTATAGGTCCCAGCAATGTTTTAGACATGCTGCAGTATATATGAAACTTCTTGAAGCACAGTGTTTATGAAGGGTGTCACTTATCTGCCGACACGGTAAGCAGTGGAGTGACATTTCAATATAGTGCATAATAATAATAATGATAATGATAGCGCATAATAATTTCCCTTGAAAATGATGTAAGACTGTGTCACTGTCTTGTCTTATCACTCCACTGCTGACAGTGGTGACATTTGGTGAGCATCGTCTTATCTTATCACTCCACTAATGACAGGGGTGACATTTGATGATCTTATCACTCCACTAATGACAGTGGTGACATCTGATGAGCATACACTGCCTTGCTTTATTTGTTTTCACTGTTACACATAAACATGTCTCTATGTTTGTCTAGCTCTCTGTCTGTCTGTGTGTCTGCCTGTGTGTGTCTTTCTTTCTGTCTGCTTGTCTCTCTCGTCTCAAGAGAGTTGCTCATGAACCAACTTGTATTACACACAATCACTATCTACGAGCACAGTATAGCACTGTCTGCTTTTTTTGCACTATCCTAGGTAATTTACACTATGTATAATTGTATTTACACATGTGTTCCTGAGAGATAGAGAAAGACAGAGATAGAGACAGCCAATCAGCCTGCTGAATACATATTACACATTCCAGAATTGTTTCTTTTTACTTAGAGCATAGGTTATAGGACATTCTGGCAGGATGACTACCAGTGGTACTAAAACTGAAAGGGTATTGTACAAATGTTGCACATGGATTATTATCAAAGTTTTTTTATATTTCCGCAACCACTTGCAGCCACATCCACCTCAAAGCCACTAAACATTGGGGTCAACATCACTTTCCTCATAAAAGGAGTGTTAATACAACATGACATCAGTGAATCCTTGGTGTTTGCCGTGCTGTTTGCTCTAGCTGGCACTCAATTTAATCCTTTCAGGGTCCGTGCCATAGTTCTACAGCTTTGAGTTGAGGGTCCAAACCATAGACCTACGCCATTAGCTCAGCTCACTCTGATAAGCTGTGAGCGGTGAATCTGGGCCTAGATATGAGAGAATACATCTACGTGGTATGTGTGCACCACATGAAAAATCCTGCAGCACATAGTGCATAATGAGAGAAAAATACCGAGACCGTAATTTTCGATTAAAACAGCAACTTTGCAGTGTTTTTCATATGTTTTTTTTTTATAGTTGTATTAGTGATTTCTTGGTCTCATTTGATAGAATGGAAGATATATTACAGAAATAGAGATGATTTTGATTGGCTTTAATACTGGAAATGGTTTGAAACTGAGCTCAAAATAGCGGAAAAGTTAAATTTTTGCCGACATTCAAGAGTAAACAAATGACCTCACACGTCTAATACACACCAGCTGGTGGGTCTAATATACATTCACAAATGTGGTGATATTATTTACACAGTTATTACAATATTGCAAAACAGTAAATCTTCTATTTTTTGGTTTGACTAAAACTTCATTATGTGAATAAAAAATCAAAATGGAATTCATTTGTAAATCCTGAAAACTTAACTAATGAACAGAGGAAATGTTAGTTTAGTGCCAGGAATGCTTGCATTGTTTATTCTGGATCATGTTTTGAAATTGGATTATTTTGAACTTTGCGTTAAATTGGTCAAATTACCAATTTCGGATCACTTTATTTTGTAGTTGAAACAGTTGACTTGGCAATTTCATGTGCTCAATCGACAGAAGTAATACTAGTGAAATAGCTAAGAATTTGGTTGACTGGAATAATAATGGGAGTCAAAGTCGGCAAAATCTCTGATGCATAAATATCGCTGACACGTCAAAATTCACGAGCATAATTATGTCAATTTTCCATCAAATTTCACTTTTTACGTTCTCTTCAGAAAAAGATTCTCTAACATTTCATAAGAAAAAAATAACAAAATTATTTTTTGAAAATTCTTGGACCCTGGTGCACACTTTGAAATTTGGCCTCCGGACCCTAAAAGGGTTAACTGGTGCTCCCACAAGGTACTAAGTGTTCCCAGATTTTTTTAGTACTGCACACACCGAGTGCTAAGACACATTCTATGCTGACCAGGCATCTCAGGCCAATCATGCCAAATTTGGAGGGAGGAAAAATAAAACTTAAATAAACGTTTATGGAGCTAGCGGTAAGAACGAACGTACATAAACATTATTTTGCAAGCGAAGACCACCATCTTCAGTTTGAGTTTTGTGCATCTGGAAGTGGCATACATGCCTGAAGTTGAGTGGCGGCCATCTACAGCATCCTTAACCCTTTGAGGGTTTCGGCCGTACTAGTACGGATTACAACCCAGGGTTTTTGATGCACTAGCACGCCTAAATTCTAGCGCCCTCAAATCTAGTGGGAGAAAACTGGTAGGCCTACATATGAAAGAATGGGTCTATGTGGTCAGTGTGCACAGTATAAAAAAAATCCTGCAGCACAGTGCATAATGAGAAAAAAAAAACTTTGACCGTGTTTTTGGAATAAAACAGCGACTTTGCACTGTATTTTCGTATGATATTTATTGTTGTATTCTAGTTTTCTTGGTCTCATTTTATAGAATGGAAGACGTATTACAGAAATTGAGATGATTTTGACTGGTTTTACAATGAAAAGTACCTTGAAATTGTGCTTAAAGTAGCAGAAATGTTCGATTTTTACCCAAGTTAAAAAGTACACAAATCATGCCAAGCATCCAATACACGTCAGCTGGTGAGTCTAATATTCTTTCGTAAGTGCGCCAATATTATTTATACCATTTTTTACACTAATGCAGTAGTCTGCATAACAGTAAATCTTTGAATTTTTATTCTCACAAAAAAATAGAAGTGGAAAGCAAAAGAATGTAAGAGGGGCCTTGAGACGTGACTAATGAACAGAGGAAATGCCATTTTAGCGCCAGGAATGTCTTTCTTGTTTATTCTGGACCCTATTCGGAAATTGGCATCTTTTGAAATTTGTGTGAAATTGGCAAAATTGCTAAATTGTGACCACTGTACTGGATAGTTGAAATTGATAAATGGGTGGTTTCTTGCACTCATTCGATAGAAAAGATGGAGTTCTAGCGAAATATTCATGCTTTTTGTCGACCAGTACAGTGGAATTGGCCAAAAATGAGGCTCAAAGTGGGCAAAATCGCCGATGTGTAAACATCGCTGAGACCGCTAACTTCGCAAGAGCATAATTCCGTAAGTTTTTCATCAAATTTCAAATTTTTGGTGTCATTATGATCAGGAAAAGATTCTCTACTTTTTTATAAGAGATTTTTTTTTTTTTTTAAATTTGGCCAACCCTGAGAACGAGTCTCGGAGAGGGCCTGTCGACCCTCAAAGGGTTAATACAAGTGCAACAATGGCACGAGTTGTTTTTCGTGACTTCGATTTGTTCAGTCCACTGTGTAATTTTGGTGTGTATATTATATTGTGAATATGACTGGGAACTATCTTTCCAACAGGAGAGGGCTTGTATGTTCTTCATGATGGAGGAGAATATGTCTACAAATGGAATACAGTGGACCCTTGGATTAAGGGAGGGGCGAGCCATTTTTCCAGTTTCAGGAAATTAACCCCTTCAGGGTCCAAGGCTCAAATCTGAAGTGGTGCCCCAGTGTCCAAGAATTAAATAAAAAAAAAAAAATTATTTTTTCTTATGAAATGGTAGAGAATTTTTTTGTGAAGGTAATAAAACAAAAAGTACGAAATTTGATGGAAAATTGACGAAATTATGCTCTTGCGAATTTTGATGTGTCAGCGATATTTACGAATCGGCGATTTTGCCGACTTTGACTCCCATTTTAGGCCAATTACATTATTCCAGTCAACCAAATTCTTAGCTATTTCACTAGTATTACTTCTATTCTATCGATTGAGCACAAGAAATCTCCAAGTAAACTGTTTCAACTACAAAATAAAGTGATCGGAAATTGTTAATTTGGCCAATTTAACACAAAGTTCAAAATATTCCAATTTCAAAATAGGGTCCAGAATAAACAATGTAGGTATTCCTGGAATTAAACTAACATTTCCTCTGTTCATTATTTACGTTTTGAGGCTTTACAAATAAATTCCATTTTGATTTTTTATTCACATAATGAATTTTTATTCACACCAAAAAATAAACGATTTACTGTTATGCAATATTGTAATAACTGTATAAATATCATCACCATATTTTTGAATGCATATTAGACCCACCAGCTGGTGTGTAGTAGACGTGTGAGGTCGTTTGTTTACTCTTGAATATCGGCAAAAATTTAACATTTCTGCTACTTTGAGCTCAGTTTCAAGCCATTTCCAGTGCTAAAACTAATCAAAATCATCTCTATTTCTGTAATATTTCTTCCATTCTATCAAATGAGACCAAGAAATAGCAAATACAACTATAAAAAACATACGAAAAATCACTGCAAAGTCGCTGTTTTAATCGAAAAATCATGATTTCAGTTTTTTTCTCTCATTATACACAACGTGCTGCAGGATCTGTTTTATGTGGTGCACACATACCACATAGATGTATTCTCTCATATCTAGGCCCAAATGTACCACTCACAGTTTATCAGAGTGAGCTGAGCTCATGACGTAGATCTACGGTTTGGACCCTGAACGTAAAGCCGTAGATCTACGGGACGGACCCTCAAAGGGTTATTAAAATTGAAAAATTATGGAAAAAAAATTTCTTACTGAAAAATAGTACAAAATTCTGACAACATTTTGATGTAATCTGCTTGTTTCTATCGTATTTCTAAGTATGTTTTTCATTAAATGTATTTTTTTGTTGTTGCTGCTGTCAGCAAAAATACATCTTGGCAATTAATATTTTTTTTTTTCATCCAAAAATTCCAATTTTCATGACTGTCTCATTGTATATACAGTGGAACCTTGACTTACAAGTGTCCCAACTTAAGAGTTTTTTGAGATACGAGCCGTCCCTGGGTCATTTTTTTTGCGCTGAGCTACGAGCCGGCTCCCCCCTCCCTCTTCCCCCTCGACCCAAAACCTGGACACCTCGCTTGTTTATCTACGATTTCATGCTTTAATTCCATGGAAATCATTCTCTTTTTCTTCTCAGCAATAATAATAATATAATAATAATATTATTAGTCAGGTCACTCAGTAAGTCAGGTCACTTAGTCAAGTCATTCAGTAAGTCAGTCAAGTCAATCAGTAAGTCAGCCAAGTTAATCAATAAGTCAGTCAAGTCACTCAGTAAGTCAGTCAAGTCATTCAGTAAGTCAGTCAAGTCATTCAAATCATTCAGTAAGTCAGTCAAGTCATTCAGTAAGTCATTCAGTAAGTCAGTCAAGTCACTCAGTAAGTCAGCCAGTCAGTTCAGTCACACAAACTCATGTTAACCCCTTTTTCTGTGTACAAAGTAACACTTCAGTTAGGCCTACAGGTTATCTCTTGTCTATTATCTTTGCTAATTCTAAGACTTAGTGCTCATACCTCTTCATGCCACTTTCAGCAACACTGGTATGGCTACTGGGTGTCATGATTGCTTGGCAGATACAAGATTTAGTAATTAAATTATCATAACACAATTGACAAACACAGCTGCCTTGTAGGAGAGAAAGACTGGACACATATGACTTAGGAATGCTGGGATGGTGGGGTGGTGTCGGGGGCGGGGTGGTAGGGGAGGGCTCCCCGGCTGTTCTACAACAAGGTGGCCGCTTGAGCAAGATAATTTTTTTTTCCTTCCCACAAACTGAACCATGTTAAATTAATTATACAACGTGTTACATAAAATTGTGCTGCAATTCTTCAATGGCGGTCTACTGTATCATTATAATAAGGATAGAGCTTCAGTTCCCTAAATTAATAATAATAATAATAATCATAATAATAATAATACTACTACTAAATTATTATTATAATAGTGCTTCAGTTCCCTAAATTAATAATAATTATAATAATGATAGAGCTTCAGTTCCCTAAATTAATAATAATAAAGCATAATACGTATGTAATAATAATTCAGATTGCTTCTGCTAGTTGGCACAGCTGATCAGCAGTAAACATGTTTACATCCCTGTGGGGGCAGTTCTCTCGTGCTTGTTTGCATTTTTTTTAACCCTTTGGCTGTCGCGGCCATATATATACGTTTACGAGGTACCGTGTTTGACGTATATATACTCATAAATTCTAGTGGCTTCAAATCAGGCAGGAGAAAGCTGGTAGGCCCACATGTGAGAGAATGGGTGTGTGTGGTCAGTGTGCACCATATAAAAAAAATCCTGGAGCACGCAGTGCATAATGAGAAAAAAAAAACTCCGACCGTTTTTTTTTAATTAAAATGCCGACTTTGTGGTCTATTTTCGTATAGTATTTGTGGTTGTATTCTCGTTTTCTTGGTCTCATTTGATAGAATGGAAACTATATTATAAATATAGAGCTGATTTTGATTAATTTTACTATAAAAAGAACCTGGAAATGGAGCACAAAGTACGGGAAATGTTTGATTTTTGCCGATGTTCATAAGTAAACAAATGATGTCATTGTCCAATAAATGTCCAAATAGCCATTCTAATATGCAGTCATGAATGGGTTGATGTAATTTTTGCAATTATTACAGTATTGCAGTAGCCTGCATAACAGTAAATCTTCTATTTTTTGTTTGAATAAAATTTCAAAATAAAAAGCAAGAGTAATATCACAGGGGCCTGGAGACATGACTGATGAACAAAGAAAATGTTATTTTAGAGCCAGGAATGTCTGCATTGTTCATTCTGGTCCTTATTTGAAAGTCATATTTTTTAATTTTCGTGAAATTGGCCAAATTGCAAATTTCTGACCATGTTATTGGGTAGTTGAAATCGGTAAATGGGCAGTTTCTTGTACTCAATCGATGGAAAAAATTGAGTTCTGAAGAAATAGCTATGAGTTTGGTTGACTGGAATAATGGAATTAGCCAAAAATAGGGCTCAAAGTGGGCGAAATCGCCGATTTGTAAATATCGCCGAGGTCGCTAACTTCGCGAGAGCGTAATTATGTCACTTTTCCATCAAATTTCGTTTTTGGTGTCATTACAATCGGGAAAAGATTCTCTATCATTTCATAAGAATTTTTTTTTTTTTTAAATTTTGCGACACCAGGATACACCTCAGGATTGGGGGTTGCGACAGTCAAAGGGTTAACAGTCATTTGGCCAAATTTCTTTTTTCTAACCATGGGTCCTAGTAATCTACTACAGTAAGCCTCAAAAATATTCTGTTTTCTCTTACATTAAGAACATGGGAAGATACTATGATCAAATTGTGACAGAAATGGCTGACGCCTCTTCCGCTGCTGCCCCTGCCACCATATTATGGCCTATTTCATTCATTCTAGAGTATAAATCATGTTTCTGTGCTAATTATATTGTTTATGTCATACTAAATAAATTGTGATAGATAAGTAAGCTGTACAATTGATAATAGCGTCATATACAAGTATTTTTTCTCGCCTCTCCGGAGTGCAGGAATGAATTAATGGCTTTTCAATTCATTTAAATTAGGAAAATTAATTTGATATACGAGTAAATTGAGTTACGAGCTAGCTCCTGGAACGGATTAAACTCGTAAGTCAAGGTTCCATTGTACTCTACATGGCATCTTCTGTGCTAGCTAGTGTGGGGAGCAGCCAGTGTCTGCCTTAGTAGCAGTCAGGCTGTCAACAAGAAAGGAGGGATGCAACACGTTCAGATTTGGCGTGCGGTAACCGTAGAGTTTCACACCAAACAAAATCAATAATATATCAGAAAACCCTCTCCTTCGATAAATATTAATAAATCAGTAATCCCTCTCCTTCGATAAATATTAATAGGATTGTCATGATTTTTGCAGACGTTACCGAGGAATGATGGTTCTACGAGCACCCACAGTGGATCTGTGATACTGTTTACAGCTTTGTTTTTAATGATTTTTTTTGGTACACACAAAAAAAAATAAAAACAATATTACTAACTTCAACATTTTTTTTATGGAATCTACTAACATTATTGCTAAACTGCCGCTCCCTTAAGTCGTCATCGGAACAAGTAATATTTGGAATAACTAACGTTTCTTCATCAAAATATTGGCTCGATGAATGTCACTGAACTTGGTATAAGTCATTCGTCTGGAATGTGTCCACGCGGCCTGACCAGCCCCGACACTCCACGTACAGCCAGTGTGCCATTGTTTACCAGCCAGTGAGGACAGTCCCATGCAATCACATGTAACTGCTAAATAAGCCACCATGGACACAAAGAAAGCTTCTAGTGCCAGCCAGCCCTTTGGTAAAGGGCTGAGGGTTAAAGAGGAGGATGTGCCTTTTTCAGTGATTCTGCAACATGTATGATACTAAAGCAGCAGGAGTCGATAAAGGCTACAGCGCCAGCCAGCAATAAAGTGTAGCAAGAAAGTTAAGCGATTAATCGATAGAAAAGGGACAGCACGAAACGGACTCCTCCATTGTTGTTGGTGGTATATAGGGCTACTAACAGCACTACCTATGTAAGGCTTATCTTTCAGTGGCTCTTATACACCCAACAACACACCACCACTTGTGACATTTTTAATACCATATTTTATTAATTCTAAAATATATATCATGTTTGTGTTTTCAATTTTGCTTATTATGTCATATTAGATGAATTGTGCTAGATAAATAAGCTGTAGAGCTGATATTAGTGTCATATTGAAGGACTATCTGTCCTGCTTCCCAACACAATTCCTAACATACACCAGAAACAGACCTCTCTCGAACACTTTTTTTTTGAGCGACGGGTCCAGTGACTCTCAAGCTGGTCCTAGTGGCATTA
>NC_091333.1:16689076-16738592 GCF_038502225.1 Cherax quadricarinatus
CAATATTTCTTATGGGAACAAATTCGGTCAGTACTGGCACCTGAACATACTTCTGGAGTGAAAAAATATCGTTAACCGGGGGCCCACTGTATATAAAATCCACCTCTCCCAAATCATATTTAACAGCATATAATTGAAATTTACTATGATCGCTCTTTCTAAGAGGGTTCGAAGGGCTGATGTTGAATACTAGTGAACACAGTGTAGTTCTGGCAATGTCTTAACTTATACAACCCACATTGCTTTTATATGTGACTGAGCATAAACAAACTGCTTTTTACTCTGTTTTTTTTTTTTTTATGTAGTACTGTATACATATACATACCCCAAAGTGATACACACACCTTTTCTCAAATTTCACCTACTTGTGGTGTACAACTAAGATACATCAGCCTGTGGTCCCTGAATTTATTACATTAGTGGCTGCCAGTGTAAGAATTACGGTGTATCAAAAGATTTAATGGAAAAATAAAATATTTAAAATTATCATTTAAGTGATTCCAATCACAGAAAATATGTACATATTTTCTTTATTAAATAAACAGAACAATAATTAAGTAAAATGATAAGAAGGTTGGAATTTACATCACACACACAGTGCTGAAAAAATTTAATCAATTGATAAAATTTGTATTTGTTCGGTTTTTAGCCCAAATTTACTAATTCCCTTAAGCTACTTGTAAATATATGAAAGATTCATCATTATAAATGAGTAGGTTTATCTGAAATTTTGTTTAAGCTGGGTTATACAATGTAGTGCACCTATACCCTGACACTTCTTGAGAAAAACAATCTGTAGCAATTCTAATGAAAATGTAAGTACATACAGCCTCTCCTCACTTTGCGACGTACTCGTTTACCAACGACTTGGACTTCCGATAGGCTCTGACCAGTCTGCATGCCTAAATAATGTATATTAAAACTTATTTCCTCTATTTAATAAATTGAATAGAGGAAATATGCAGTACACTACTGTATAAACATTTAAAAATATACCAGAAATGTTATAAATGGTGCAAAGATGACATTAAAAAAATATCAAAGATGGTTGACAAAAACCCACTATTATGATAGTACGCTTCTCACTTAGTGACGAATTCATTTACCGACATGGTCTTAGGAATGGAACTTTGTCATTAAGTGAGGAGAGGCTGTAATGTAGATAACTCGGTTTTTTTGAAGTGGTATTTGAGTGTAAATTAGTGAAATATTGAATTGTAAACTAGTGAAATATTGAAGTGTAATCTAGTGAAATATTGAAATGTTAACTAGTGAAATACTGAAGTGTAAACTAATGAAATACTGAAGTGTAGTGAAATACTGGAGTGGAACAAGCGAAATATTAGGGTGGGACCTAGTGAAATATTAGGGTGAGAACTAGTGAAATAATGGAGTGGGAACTAGTAAAATATTGGAGTGGGAAATAGCAAAATATTGGAGTGGGAACTAGTGAAATATTGGAGTGGGAACTAGTGAAATATTGGAGCGGGAACTAGTGAAATATTAAGGGTGGGAACTAGTGAAATATTAAGGGTGGGAACTAGTGAAATATTGGGGTGGGAACTAATGAAATATTGGGGTGGGAACAAGTGAAATATTGGAGTGGGAACTAGTGAAATATTGGAGTGGGAACTAGTGAAATATTGGACTGGGAACTAGTGAAATATTGGACTGGGAACTAGTGAAATATTGGACTGGGAACTAGTGAAATATTGGACTGGGAACTAGTGAAATATTGGACTGGGAACTAGTGAAATATTGGGGTGGGAACTAGTGAAATCTTGGAGAGGGAACTAGTGAAATATTGGGGTGGGAACTAGTGAAATATTGGAGTGGGAATTAGTGAAATAATGGAGTGGGAAGTAGTAAAATTTTGGAGTGGGAACTAGTGAAATAATGGAGCAAAAACTAGTGAAATATTGGAGTGGGAACTAGTAAAATATTGAAGTTGGAACTAGGGAAAAAATGTTGAACTGAGTATGTACCAGAAAAATGTTTGTGAGATAATCAGGAAAACATGGGTACACTACTGAAAAGTACGTGCACACAACACATCTACATACACACTCACAGCATGCACGTGAACGTGCATGTGCATGTGTGTAACAATGAAATGTTTGTGAAGTTACTAGTAAAACGTTTGTGCATGTACTAGAGAAACAAACCATTAAGTAACATAGGTAAAATTAGTTTCAACAGGTAAGTAAGAGGGGAGGATGATATTAAGATAATAAGTAAGGGGGGAGGATGTTATAAGAAAATAACTAAGAGGGGAGAATGATATTATAAAGGTAAGTAAGAGGGGAGGAAGATATTATAAAGGTAAGTAACAGGGGAGGGTGATATTATAAAGGTAAGTAAGAGGGGAGGATTATATAAAGGTAAGAAAGAGGGAAGGATGATATTATGAAGGTAAGAAAGAGGGGAGGATATTATAAAGGTAAGAGGGGAGGATGATATTATAAAGGTAAGAGGGGAGGATGATATTATAGAGGTAAGAGGGGAGGATGATATTATAAAGGTAAGTAAGAGGGGATGATATTATAAAGGTAAGTAAGAGAGGAGGATATTATAAAGGTAAGAGGGGATGATGATATTAAAAAGGTAAGTAAGAGGGGAGGATATTATTATAAAGGTAAGTAAGAGGGGAGGATATTATTATAAAGGTAAGTAAGAGGGGAGGATATTATTATAAAGGTAAGTAAGAGGGGTAGGATGATATTATAAAGGTAAGTAAGAGGGGTAGGATGATATTATAAAGGTAAGTAAGAGGGGAGGATATTATTATAAAGGTAAGTAAGAGGGGAGGATATTATTATAAAGGTAAGTAAGAGGGGTAGGATGATATTATAAAGGTAAGTAAGAGGGGTAGGATGATATTATAAAGGTAAGTAAGAGGGGAGGATGATATTATAAAGATAAGAGGGGAGGATATTATTATAAAGGTAAGTAAGAGGGGAGGATATTATTATAAAGGTAAGTAAGAGGGGAGGATGATATTATAAAGGTAAGTAAGAGGGGAGGATATTATTATAAAGGTAAGTAAGAGGGGAGGATGATATTATAAAGGTAAGTAAGAGGGGAGGATATTATTATAAAGGTAAGTAAGAGGGGAGGATATTATTATAAAGGTAAGTAAGAGGGGAGGATGATATTATAAAGGTAAGTAAGAGGGGAGGATGATATTATAAAGGTAAGTAAGAGGGGAGGATATTATTATAAAGGTAAGTAAGAGGGGAGGATATTATTATAAAGGTAAGTAAGAGGGGAGGATATTATTATAAAGGTAAGAGGGGAGGATATTATTATAAAGGTAAGTAAGAGGGGAGGATATTATTATAAAGGTAAGTAAGAGGGGAGGATATTATTATAAAGGTAAGTAAGAGAAGTTTTTACAAAGTAGAAGTGATGCAAGGAGGGAAGAGTATATGGAGAAAAAGAGAGAGGTTAAGAGAGTGGTGAAGCAATGTAAAAAGAGAGCAAATGAGAGAGTGGGTGAGATGTTATCAACAAATTTTGTTGAAAATAAGAAAAAGTTTTGGAGTGAGATTAACAAGTTAAGGAAGCCTAGAGAACAAATGGATTTGTCAGTTAAAAATAGGAGAGGAGAGTTATTAAATGGAGAGTTAGAGGTATTGGGAAGATTTTGAGGAATTGTTAAATATTGATGAAGATAGGGAAGCTGTAATTTCGTGTATAGGGCAAGGAGGAATAACATCTTGTAGGAGTGAGGAAGAGCCAATTGTGAGTGTGGGGGAAGTTCGTGAGGCAGTAGGTAAAATGAAAGGGGGTAAGGCAGCCGGGATTGATGGGATAAAGATAGAAATGTTAAAAGCAGGTGGGGAAATAGTTTTGGAGTGGTTGGTGCAATTATTTAATAAATGTATGGAAGAGGGTAAGGTACCTAGGGATTGGCAGAGAGCATGCATAGTTCCTTTGTATAAAGGCAAAGGGGATAAAAGAGAGTGCAAAAATTATAGGGGGATAAGTCTGTTGAGTATACCTGGTAAAGTGTATGGTAGAGTTATAATTGAAAGAATTAAGAGTAAGACAGAAAATAGGATAGCAGATGAACAAGGAGGCTTTAGGAAAGGTAGGGGGTGTGTGGACCAGGTGTTTACAGTGAAACATATAAGTGAACAGTATTTAGATAAGGCTAAAGAGGTCTTTGTGGCATTTATGGATTTGGAAAAGGCGTATGACAGGGTGGATAGGGGGGCAATGTGGCAGATGTTGCAAGTGTATGGTGTAGGAGGTAGGTTACTGAAAGCAGTGAAGAGTTTTTACGAGGATAGTGAGGCTCAAGTTAGAGTATGTAGGAAAGAGGGAAATTTTTTCCCAGTAAAAGTAGGCCTTAGACAAGGATGTGTGATGTCACCGTGGTTGTTTAATATATTTATAGATGGGGTTGTAAGAGAAGTAAATGCGAGGGTCTTGGCAAGAGGCGTGGAGTTAAAAGATAAAGAATCACACACAAAGTGGGAGTTGTCACAGCTGCTCTTTGCTGATGACACTGTGCTCTTGGGAGATTCTGAAGAGAAGTTGCAGAGATTGGTGGATGAATTTGGTAGGGTGTGCAAAAGAAGAAAATTAAAGGTGAATACAGGAAAGAGTAAGGTTATGAGGATAACAAAAAGATTAGGTGATGAAAGATTGAATATCAGATTGGAGGGAGAGAGTATGGAGGAGGTGAACGTATTCAGATATTTGGGAGTGGACGTGTCAGCGGATGGGTCTATGAAAGATGAGGTGAATCATAGAATTGATGAGGGAAAAAGAGTGAGTGGTGCACTTAGGAGTCTGTGGAGACAAAGAACTTTGTCCTTGGAGGCAAAGAGGGGAATGTATGAGAGTATAGTTTTACCAACGCTCTTATATGGGTGTGAAGCGTGGGTGATGAATGTTGCAGCGAGGAGAAGGCTGGAGGCAGTGGAGATGTCATGTCTGAGGGCAATGTGTGGTGTGAATATAATGCAGAGAATTCGTAGTTTGGAAGTTAGGAGGAGGTGCGGGATTACCCAAACTGTTGTCCAGAGGGCTGAGGAAGGGTTGTTGAGGTGGTTTCGGACATGTAGAGAGAATGGAGCGAAACAGAATGACTTCAAGAGTGTATCAGTCTGTAGTGGAAGGAAGGCGGGGTAGGGGTCGGCCTAGGAAAGGTTGGAGGGAGGGGGTAAAGGAGGTTTTGTGTGCGAGGGGCTTGGACTTCCAGCAGGCATGCGTGAGCGTGTTTGATAGGAGTGAATGGAGACAAATGGTTTTTAATACTTGACGTGCTGTTGAAGTGTGAGCAAAGTAACATTTATGAAGGGATTCAGGGAAACCGGCAGGCCGGACTTGAGTCCTGGAGATGGGAAGTACAGTGCCTGCACTCTGAAGGAGGGGTGTTAATGTTGCAGTTTAAAAACTGTAGTGTAAAGCACCCTTCTGGCAAGACAGTGATGGAGTGAATGATGGTGAAAGTTTTTCTTTTTCGGGCCACCCTGCCTTGGTGGGAATCGGCCAGTGTGATAATAAAAAAAATAATATAAAAAAAAAAGAGGGGAGGATATTATTATAAAGTTAAGTAAGAGGGGGAGGATGATATTATAAAGGTAAGTAAGAGAGGATGATATTATAAAGGTAAGTAAGAGGGGAGGATGATGTTATAAAGGTGAAAATGTACAGACATGGCAAATGTAAGATTGCATTATCTGCATGACAGCCACAACAAGTGGAAGCAGCGTTATATTTTTCGTTTTGACCAACATAAATAACTTTATCTTGTCAATAAATTTGCAGAAATATCACTGAATAGAATTTAACTAGTTTAGTTACCTAGGATGACACCAATAAATGTCAAGCTAACAAAAATCTTCCTTACTACATCTTTTATTTTTGTTCTGGTGGGTGTTGAACACCCTATTAAAATACAGAACAGAATGGAGATGAGGACTCACCAAAAATATTAATTCTATTTATTAGAAAAATGTAGCTTTTTGTTTAATAATAATTTAGTACTCTATTGTAATGCTAACCAGATGAACTACTACTGTATATGTCAAGTCTGGTACAGCATTTATTATAGCGAGTGGCATTTTCTGGTACAGTATATAATTGAATCATTGCCGTCATAATCATGATTCCATGTGTAACTTGTGAAATACATTTAAAAAATTCTTCAAATCTCACCATGCTTTAATGCAGGATGTATTCTAATGTTAAGTAAAATTACTATTCATACTGAATGTTACGAAATAGTATGTAAATAATGTGAAGCACTGTACCTAATATTAACGTAGGAAAGATAAATAAGCAAGAATAAATCCATTTTATTTCTTCTTTCAGCACAGAAATATTCTTTTACAAATACACCCAATCCTTTTAAGTCAAGTAAATAATGCTTTGTACAAGTTTTTTCTTTTTTTAACATCCACCATTTAATATGGATAAATAGATCAAAATTATTTCACAATATGTTAGTAGCAGATGGGCATCGTATAGCATGATTTTTGCAATTACTCTTTTGGGCAAAACCTCTGCCACAGTGTTGACAATGATATGGGCGCTCACCGGTATGTAGTCGCTCATGATCTGTTAAGTGGTCCTTACGTTTGAACTTCTTAAAGCAAAAGCGACAAGAGTATGGTCGCCACTCTGGGCTTGGAATAAATGTTGGCAGATCAGCCATAGGAGCAGAGGCCACAGGGGGGCAGGGTGCTGCTACTCCCACCCGCCGGGACACCACACCACCTTGCCCGCCCACAGGCACAAAGTCGCCTACTGCCCCGAAAGCCGCCCTCTGCAAATGAAGGAACACTGCCATCACTACCCCCTTAAAACTTCGTGTGTGATATCTTCCATGGATATCATATACTGTACATACAATTCTAATCCACCACACACATTCCTCTGGGTTTTCACGTGTAATATTTTACAGCACATCTTCTCGAATTATATAAGGTTTATTTGAATCTGGCAAAATGTTGACTTTTCTCAAGCACTACAAACAATGTGGAGGGAAAAAGAGGGGGTAGAATATAACTGTCATTGCCCATTTTAACTTGTGAAAAGGAGATATAGGTGAACTATCAATTTAATCATTAAAAAAAAACGATACTTTCCAAAATGTTAATTTCCAGTATAATAAAAAAAAAATAGCTTGGCACATAACTATGGTTAATCAATTAGTGACTAGCTTTGCGTACTACAAGCATCTTTTCACCCAATGTAATTAGCACTTTCAAGCATTATTTTGATTTAGTACAATAAAATTAACAAAGTAAAACAGTAGATATTGCATGATGATCTAAGCTAAGAAAGTACTGTGTAAAGACTACTAAAATGCAACACAAAAGCCATGGAAACTTGCAACCATAAATGTGACCACAAGACAAGAAATTCCTCCCATTAATTTCACAACCATCACTGATGAGAAAGACTGTGTATTAAACACTAGTCTAAGTGTGCACTTATCTTATATAGTTTCATATGCTGCTGTCATTTTCCTTCTCATTTTCTGACGAAATTTTTGCTGGCGCAGTTGTCCACTTATTAATCTTTCTAACTCTTTCTGTAGGCGGCCAGCCTCAACTTTTTTACTGCCAATTTTAACCTCTAATTCTTCTGCCTCTAATGCACCAAGCATACCAGAATCAAGTAGAGATTCTAATGAGGCAGTCTCGGCCTTAACAAGATTCATCTGCGCCCTGATGCTGTCTTGCCGGTATCTTCCACGCCCTACATGCTGATGGTGGTACATCGACCCAGAAGTGGAGGCCACAGCTGCAGCACCCACAAGAGGGGAGGAAGGAGAGGAGGGTTGGGGTAATCTTCCACCAAATCTTTTAAACGGGAAGTGGGTTCCAGGTTGTTGCGATGCCGAGAGATATACGTGGCCCGCAGGGGCGTCGAGAGGGGGGAGGGGAGATGCCGCCACAGAGGAAAATGGGCCCAACAACTGGAAAAGGGAAGAGAGACAACTTTTGTCAGGTCACTCTCTGTGCTTAGATGAAGCTGAGTTCATCAGCTGATCCAATCTCAGGCTTTGCCTGTCTTCACAAAGCTCCATGTCTCTTCAAAGACTAGCAAACAGAATGACCACTCCAAATCCACACAAATTAAAGAGATTGAATCCAATTACCCAACCAATCCTACCTATCTACCATATTTCGCTAAGATGTAATAATGAAATGTAAGCCCAGCTCCAAAGAACAACAATTACCTTATACTATAGTATTACATAAAAGTTTGGAAAAAAAAAAAAAGTGTCCATTTGCACAATGCCAAAAAAGACTTATTCCCTGCACCAACTACAAATGCATCAGTAATTTTAGAGAAGAATTTCACCCTGCATAAAGCAAACATTCATTAACAACTCCAATATTGATTATGTAAACTGCAGTACCATCTTAAAATATAAATAGGAATAAATACTGAGAATACAGTATATCTATTTCAAAGCAGAAATTTGCAAAGCACACATACACAATTCATTAATGAAGGTAAAATTCTTCTCAATACTACACAATTACATGTTGAACCTTAAGAGTATATAGATTACACCAGTCTTGAACACACTTTTTATGAAGCCATATTGACTTAAGATATGAAAGGTATATTTGAAATATACAGTAATTGAAGACTGTAATAAAAGTACAGTAGGTTCAAGACTGAAGCATCTTCTTTTAATCTGAAACTGATTTCTCCTCCTAAATTTACCAAAATATTATTAAATTACCCTAAGACATAATTTATGAGTTCTCAAATTACAGTATATTCCTTGTGAATCTCTCAATATATAAATTATTTCATACACTTACACAATAATGAAACATATAAATATCTTATATTAAAAGTTAAAAGCTAAATTATTTAAAAGAAAATACACAAAAAAGGCAACAAAACTGCTTACATGTGAAAAAAAAAATGCTGCTAAAAAGCATGCATGTATTATACGAAGCAATTACCAAACTTTGTCTTCATTCACAACATTACCGGTATTATGTCTAAGTAGGAAAACCTTGTGCGACTTAATTTCAACTTTAGAGGGCTGAGGGTCTATTTATCAGAAAAACTGTCTACTAGGAATGTTCCACAGTATCGGTACTTGTTGACAGCAACTAATTTATGAGCATTAGTATCAGCATAAAATAGAGGATTGGAGGATATCAGTGTTCGTTGGTATTAAGCAGTGGAAAATTTTTTGGTGGGTATCAGCTACTCTCAATAGAATCAGTGGATAATGGCTAATTTTGACGGTATCAGTACGGGAATAAAATTGAGTATTGTTATTAGTACACTGGCAAAAATTTTGACATTAGCACATCACTAGTAACTGCACCACATGAAAGTGACCGGAGTAGTCCTGAGGTAAGTGTTTTTAATCCGCTTCTGTTCAACATTGATAAAATTGAAGCGACGTCTAATGATAGTGAAACATACAATTTCAACTTACATGATAGGTTATCCCATAGTAGGCTGCTGAAATTTATGTTACCTGTATGTATAGCTTAGCCCCTTCACTATAATTAACCCTTTGACTGTCGCAACCCCAAATCCTGAAGTGGCTCTTGGTGTCAAAAAATATATATATATAAAAAAAAATTATTGTTTTCTTATGAAATGATACAGAATCTTTTCAGAATGGTAATGACACCAAAAGTACAAATTTGATCGAAAACTTACGGAATTACACTCTTGCAAAGTTAGCGACCTCGGCGATATTTATGCATCGGCAATTTTGCCCACTTTGAGCCCTGTTTTCGGCCAATTTCATTGTTCCAGTCGACCAAACTCATAGCTATTTCTTTAGAACACCATTTGTTCTATCAAGTGAGTACAAGAAACTGCCCATTTACCAATTTTAACTACCCAATAAACTGGTCAGAAATTGGCAGTTTGGCCAATTTCATGCAAATTAAAAAATATATCAATTTCAAAATAGGGTCCAGAATGAACAATGCAGACATTCCTGGCACTAAAATAACATTTTCTCTGTTCATTAGTCATGTCTCCAGGCTCCTCTTGTATTACTCTTGCTTTCTATTTTGAATTTTTATTCACACAAAAAATAAAAGATTTACTGTCATGCAGAATATTTCAATATTGTAATAATTGTATAAATAATGCCAACCCATTCATGACTGCATATAAGAATAGCTAGTTGGACATTTATTGAACAATGATGTCATTTGTTTACTCTTGAGCAAAGGCAAAAATCAAACATTTCTGTCACTTTGAGCTCTATTTCAAGATCCTTTTCATAGTAAAACCAATCAAATTAACTTCTATTTCTATATGTTTTCCATTTTATCAAATGAGACCAAGAAAACAAGAATAAAACCATAAATACTAGTACAGTGGACCCCCGCATAACGATCACCTCCGAATGCGACCAATTATGTAAGTGTATTTATGTAAGTGCGTTTGTACGTGTATGTTTGGGGCTGTGAAATGGACTAATCTACTTCACAATATTCCTTATGGGAACAAATTCGGTCAGTACTGGCACCTGAACATACTTCTGGAGTGAAAAAATATCGTTAACCGGGGGTCCACTGTATATGAAAATACACCTCAAAGTCGGCGTTTTAATCCAAAAACACGGTCATTTTTTTTTTTCTCAGTATGCACTGCATGCTGCAGGATTTCTTTTTATGCTGTGCACACTGACCACAGACACATTCTCTCGCATGTGGGCCTACCAGCTTTCTCGTGCTTGATTTGAAGCCGCTAAAATTTTTGAGTATACAGTGGACCCCCACATAACGATGGCATCACATAGCGATTATTTCGCATACCACTTACTTTAATCGCAAAATTTTTGCCGCAAATACCAATTAAAAACCCGCTCACCGATTTTCGTCCGAGACGCGTCCAATGTGCGCCCTCAGCCAGCCTCACATGTGCCGCCCGTGCCATTGTTTACCAGCCAGCCTCCGCGCTAACATCCAAGCATACACTCGGAATATTTCGTATTATTACAGTGTTTTCGGTGCTGTTTCTGGAAAATAAGTGACCATGGGCCCCAAGAAAGCTTCTAGTGCCAACCGTACACCAATAAGGGTAAGAATTCCCATTGAAATGAAGAAAGAGATCATTGATAAGTATGAAAGTGGAGTGCGTATCGCCGACCTAGTCAAGTTGTACAAGAAACCCCAATCAACCATCGCTACTATTGTGGGCACCAAAAAGACAATCAAGGAAGCTGTTCTTGCCAAAGGTTTAACTGTGTTTTCGAAACAAAGATCGCAAGTGATGGAAGATGTTGAGAGACTCTTATTGGTGTGGATAAATGAAAAACAGCTAGCAGGAGATAGCGTCTCTCAAGCGATCATATGTGAAAAGGCTAGGAAGTTGCATGAGGATTTAATTAAAAAAATGCCTGCAACTAGTGATGATGTGAGTGAATTTAAGGCCAGCAAAGGTTGGTTTGAGAGATTTAAGAAGCGTAGTGGCATCCATAGTGTGATAAGGCATGGTGAGGCTGCCAGTTCGGACCACAAAGCGGCTGAAAAATATGTGCAGGAATTCAAGGAGTACATAGAAACTGAAGGACTGAAACCTGAACAAGTGTTTAATTGTGATGAAACAGGCCTGTTCTGGAAGAAAATGCCAAGCAGGACCTACATTACTCAGGAGGAAAAGGCACTCCCAGGACATAAGCCTATGAAAGACAGGCTTACTCTTCTCATGTGTGCCAATGCTACTGGTGATTGCAAAGTGAAGCCTTTATTAGTGTATCACTCTGAAACTCCCAGAGCGTTCAGGCAAAAGAATGTCCTCAAGGATAATTTGTGTGTGCTGTGGAGGGCAAACAGTAAGGCATGGGTCACTAGGGAATTTTTCTATAGCTGGTTACACCATGCATTTGCCCCCAATGTGAAAGATTACCTAACTGAAAAGAAATTAGAACTTAAGTGCCTCCTGGTGTTAGACAATGCCCCTGGTCATCCTACAGACGTGGCAGAGCGACTTTATGGGGACATGAGCTTCATTAAGGTGAAGTTTTTGCCTCCTAATACCACTCCTCTCCTGCAGCCCATGGACCAGCAGGTTATTTCCAACTTCAAGAAACTGTACACAAAAGCTCTGTTTGAAAGGTGCTTTGTAATGACCTCAGAAACTCAACTGACTCTAAGAGAGTTTTGGAGAGATCACTTTAATATCCTCAATTGTGTAAACATTATAGGTAAGGCTTGGGAGGAAGTGACTAAGAGGACCTTGAACTCTGCTTGGAAGAAACTGTGGCCAGAATGTGTAGACAAAAGGGATTTTGAAGGGTTTGAGGCTAACCCTGAGAGGATTATGCCAGTTGAGGAATCCATTGTGGCATTGGGAAAGTCCTTGGGGTTGGAGGTTAGTGGGGAGGATGTGGAAGAGTTGGTGGAGGAGGACAATGAAGAACTAACCACTGATGAGCTGATAGATCAACTTCAAGAGCAAGAGGCCAGACCTGGGGAAACTGGTTCAGAGGAGGGGAGAGAGAAATTGAAGAAGTTGCCTACTACAAAGATAAAGGAAATCTGTGCAAAGTGGCTTGAAGTGCAAACCTTCATGGATGAAAATCACCCTCACACAGCTATTGCAAGCCGTGTTGGCAACCTGTACACTGACAATGTTGTGAAACACTTTAGGGAAGTGATAAAGGAACGAGAGGTACAGGCCACTATGGACAGATATTTTGTGCGAAAGAAGTCCAGTGACTCTGAAGCTGGCCCTAGTGGCATTAAAAGAAGAAGGGAAGTAACCCCAGAAAAGGACTTGCTACCTCAAGTCCTAATGGAAGGGGATTCCCCTTCTAAACAGTAAGAAGATAATGCTCTCCCCTCCTCCCATCCCATCAATCATCACCAGATCTTCAATAAAAGTAAGTGTCATGTAAGTGTGCATGCCTTTTTCAGTTTGTGTGTATTAAAATTAATATTTCATGTGGTAAAAAAAAAAAATTTTCATACTTTTGGGTGTCTTGCACGGATTAATTTTATTTCTATTATTTCTTATGGGGAAAATTCATTCACATAACGATTATTTCGCATAACAATTACCCCTCTTGCACGGATTAAAATCGTTAACCGGGGGTCCACTGTATATACATCAAAAACATTAGCTCGTAAGACATATATAGTATACGAACAAAACAGTCAAAGGGTTAACAGAGATCTACATAACTGAGTTCAGTGGTGCTTATGTAGTACATCTATGCACAAATCATAGCTCCCTCAAATATGCTGCAAGCGGTAAATTTTCATGACACGAGAGAATGGGTCTACATGGCTGGTGTGCACAGTGAGAGATAAAAATATATATACAGTAGGGCCCCGCTTTATGGCATTTTGCCATACAACATTCCACTAATAGGTACATTTCAAATTATGCGAAAAACTAGCTATACACGTACAGCTCCTCCCACCTGACTTTCTAATAGGTACATTTCAAATTATGCGAAAAACTAGCTATACACGTACAGCTCCTCCCACCTGACTTTCTAATACGGTCACAATGGACCCCACCCAGTGTGTTTACATTCTCCATGAGCATGACTCTCCATTATGTCTGGAAACTTTCCACCCCACCCTGTGTGTTTACATTCTCCATGAGCACGACTCTCCATTATGTCTGGGAACTTTCCAAAATTTCAAGTGTTTTAAAGTTATTTCATATTTTATACATACAGCCAGTCGTCCCTTAAAGACAGAGTGCCAGTCCTAAGACCACGTCTGTAAACAAATTCATCGTTAACGGAGAGGCATACTATAATGGTAGTGGATTTGTGTCAACCACGTTTGATATTGTTTTATTGTCACCTCTGCACTATTTATAACATTTCTGGTATATTTTTAAAGGTTTATACAGTAGCATACTGTACAGTGGTACCTTGACTTACGAGTGCCCAAACTTACGAGTTTTCCGAGTCATGTATCTTCACTCGGTCGATTTTTTGCTTTGAATCGCAAGCGAGCTTCAGATATGCCACCACTAGTTGGAACAGCGAACATCATAACAGTGCACGTGGTTACCTCGCCATGAAAGCATCTCTCGTGTTGTGCTTGCATTTCGTGCAGTTTTTATGCCAAATTTCTTTTTTCTAACCATGGGTCCTATGAAAGTAAGTGCACAGGACAGTGCTGAGAAGAGGAGGAGGATGATGATCTCCACTGAATTAACCCCCTCAGGGTTGAGAGGCCCTCTCCTAAACTTGTTTTCAGAGTCGAAAATTTTTCAGAAAAAAAAAATTCTTATGACATGATACAGCATCTTTTCTTGATCATAATGACACCAAAAGTATAAAATTTGATGGAAAACTTACAGAATTATGCTCTTGCAAAGTTAGCTGTCTCGCCGATATTTACGCACTGGCGATTTCACCCACTTTGAGCCCTATTTTTGGCGAATTCCTGTGTACTAGTCGACAAAAATCATATTTATTTTGCTAGAACTCCATTTTTTCTATCAAATGAGTACAAGAAACCACCCATCTATCAATTTCAACTATCCAATAGAGTGGTTAGAAATTGACAATTTTGCCAATTTCACACAAATTTCAAAAGATACCAATTTCCAAATGGGGTCAAGAATAAACAAGACAGACATTCCTTGCACTAAAATAACAAGTTCTCTGTTCGTTAGTCATGTTCCCAGGCCCCCTCTTATATTTCTTTTGCTTTCCACTTTGAATTTTTATTCTCATAAAAAATAGAAGATTTACTGTTATGCAGACTACTGCATTAGTGTAGAAATGGTATAAATAATATCAGTGCACTTGTGAAAGAATATTAGACTCACCAGTTGACGTGTATTGGACGTGTGGCATGATTTGTTTACTTTTGAACTTTGGTAAAAATCGAACATTTCTGCTACTTTGAGCTCAATTTAAAGGTACTTTTCATTGTGAAACCAATTAAAATAATCCCAATTTCTGTAATATGTCTTCCATTCTATAAAATGAGATCAGGAAAACTAGAACACAACCATAAATACCATACGAAAATACACTGCAAATTTGCTGTTTTAATCCAAAAACACGGCCAAAGTTTTTTTTTTCTCATTACGCACTGTGTGCTGCAGGATTTTTTTTATACTGCGCACACTGACCACAGACCCATTCTTTCATATGTAGGCCTACCAGCTTTCTTTCACTAAATTTGAAGGCGCTAGAATTTAGGCATTCTAGTACATCAATAACCCTGGTGTGTAAGCCGTACTAGTACGTCAAAAACCCTTAAAGGGTTAAAGCATGAAATCATAGAAAAACACGAGTGAGGTGTACGTGCAGTCGACTTGGCGAGGCAGCACATATGTAGAAGGTAAGTCATGCCTTCTCTTCCGAAATATTCACCCAAAATATAGGCTGCTCTGCTGACTCAGGGAAAAAAAAATCCGAGAAAATCACTTTTCCTTCAGTGTTTTCTCCATGAAACTAGTGATCTAGTGCCGTTAGCCTCACAAACATACTGTTTTCTTTTATACTAAGACCTCAGAAGGGAAAGAATGGGAAGATATAATCAGAGCGATAATTATTTTTTACCTCGGGAGTGGCTGCCACCACTCACCCCACATTTTATTCATACTAGAGGATACATCGTGTTTCTACATTATTTATATCGTTTATGTCATATAAGATCAATTGTGATAGATGATTATGCCGTAGAATTGATATTAGCGTTATACTGAATTATTTTCTACTGCCCCCCCAACAGCCAGCAATTCCTCTGGAAAGCGCTAATGGCATTTCAATTAATTTCGATGAAGAAAAACGATTTGGTACACTACCAAATTGAGTTGAGTTACGTGTTGGGTTACTTAACGAATTAAACTCGCAAGTCAAGGTACCAATGTATAATGTAATAAACAGAAAAGAGGAAACCAGATCTAATATACATTATTTAGGTATGCATACCAGTCAGAGAGCCCGTCAGAAGTCTGAGTCATCAGTAAACAAGTACATCTCTAAGTGAGGAGAGGCTGTATTGAAATAATTATACTTATGTGTACCTGTACTTAAGTAAACTTACACACAGTGCTGGTGTGCAGGTACATGTTAAAATCACTAAGAGTGTCTCATTAGTCTAGAAGACGCCATATTAACCCTTTCAGGGTTTCTGACGTACTAGTACATCTTACGCACCAGGGTTGACATACTAGTATGTGTAAATTCTAGCGCCTTCAAATCTAGTGAGAGAAAGCTGGTAGGCCTACATATGAATGACTGAGTCTATGTGGTTAGTGTGCACAGTATAAAAAAAATCCTGAAGCACAGTGCATAATGAAAAAAAAAAATTTTTTTTTGGCTTAAAACAGCAACTTTGAACTATTTTTGTATGGTATTTATGGTTGTATTCTAGTTTTCCTGGTCTCATTTTATAGAATGGAAGACATATTGCAGAAATTGAGATGATTTTGATTAGTTTCACAATAAGAAGTACTTTGAAATTAAGCTCAAAGTAGCAGAAATGTTTGATTTTTGCCAAAGTTCAAAAGTAAACAAATCATGTCACGTGTCCTATGGCGTCAACTGGCGAGTCTAATATTCTTTAACAAGTGCGCTAATAATATTTATACCAATTTTACACTAATGTAGTAGTCTGCATAACAGAAAATCTTCTATTCTTTGTGAGAATACATATTCAAAGTGGCAAGCAAAAGACATGTAAGAGGGGCCTGGGGACGTGACTAATGAACAGAGAAAAGGTTATTTTAGTACCAGGAATGTCTGTCTTGTTTATACTGGACTATTTTGAAAATGGCATCTTTTGAAATTTTTGTGAAACTGACAAAATTGCCAATTTCTGACCATTTTAATGGATAGTTGATATCGGTAAATGGATGGTTTCTTGTACTCATTCAATAGAAAAAATAGAGTTCTAGTGAAGTAGTTATGAATTCTGTCAACTAGTACACTGGAATTGGCCGAAAATAGGGTTCAAATTGGGCAAAATCGCCGATGTGTAAATATTGTCGAGGCCGCTAACTTCGCGAGGGCATAATTCCGCAAGTTTTCCATCAAATTTCATACTTTTGGTGTCATTATGATCGGGAAAAGATTCTCTATCATTTAATAAGAATTTTTTTTTTCCCCCCCGAAAAATTTTTGACCCTCAGAACAAGTTTAGGAGAGGGTCTCTCGACCCTGAAAGGGTTAATAATGATGATAGTAACATTTTAAGGCACATTAACCAGTAAACGGTCCAAATGTATATATATGTTCACTACCTCAGTGCCCCGAATATTTTGAAAAATAAAAAAATCGTTTTCTTTAATGAGAATAAAGAGCACATTTTTCTAGGAGTTATAGGATAAAAAAAAAATTAGGGTCAGTACTTACAGAGATATGAGGCCGAGAACAGCAACATGGAGTCCTGCCGCTTGCAGAAGTGTTCCCGATATACCTTTTTTTCTATTTTCATATTATTTTATATAATTTTTATGTTCTGATAATTACAATTTACAGTAGTTCTTGTCATTTTATAATCAATCTTTGTTCTGACACTAGTATTAGGTACTGAAATTGTACTCACATTGTCACAAACACACTGACAGGTGGACATTTACACCTGCCTTGGTCATTTACTATTGTCCTGGAAAATATACAGAGTATTTATAGATCCCAGCAAAGTTTTGGATATGTGGAAATAATTATTATTGATGATGATGATGATGATGACGAGGACAAGGAGGAGGAGGAGGACGAGGAGGAGGACAAGGAGGAGGAGGAGGAGGAGGATGAGGACGAGGAGGACGAGGACAAGGAGTATGAGGACGAGGAGGAGGAGGACGAGGAGGAGGAGGAGGACAAGGCGGAGGAGGACGAGGAGGATGAGGACGAGGAGGATGAGGAGGAGGAGGAGGACGAGGAGGACGAGGAGGACGAGGAGGAGGAGGAGGAGGAGGAGGAGGAGGAGAACGAGGAGGAGGAGAATGAGAACAAGGAGGAGGAGGAGAATGAGGAGGAAAACGAGGAGGAGGAGGAGGAGGAGGAGGAGGAAGAGGAGGAGGAGGAAGAGGAGGAGGAGGACGAGGAGGACGAGGACGAGGAAGACGAGGAGGAGGAAGACGAGGAGGAGGAAGACGAGGAGGAGGAAGACGAGGAGGAGGAAGACGAGGAGGAGGAAGACGAGGAGGAGGAAGACGAGGAGGAAGGCGAGGAGGAGGAAGGCGAGGAGGAGGAAGGCGAGGAGGAGGAAGGTGAGGAGGAGGAAGGCGAGGAGGAGGAAGGCGAGGAGGAGGAAGGCGAGGAGGAGGAAGGCGAGGAGGAGGAAGGCGAGGAGGAGGAAGGCGAGGAGGAAGAGACGAGGAAGAGGAGGAAGACGAAGAGGAAGACGAGGGAGGGGTGGAGGAGGAGGAAGACGAGGAAGAGGAGGAAGACGAGGGAGGGGTGGAGGAGGAGGAAGACGAGGAAGAGGAGGAGGAGGAGGAGAAGAGGAAGAGGAGGAGGAGGAAGATGAGGAAGAGGAGGAAGACGAGGAAGAGGAGGAGGAGGAGGAGAAGCAAGTGAAGCAAGAGGAGGAGGAGGAGAAGCAAGAGGAGGAGGAGGAGAAGCAAGAGGAGGAGGAGAAGCAAGAGGACGGAGGAGGAGACGCAGCAGCAAGGGAACGGAGGAGAAGTAAGAGGACTGGGGAGAAGCAAGAGGACTGAGGAGAAGCAAGAGGACTGAGGAGGAGGAGAAGCAAGAGGACTGAGGAGGAGGAGAAGCAAGAGGATGGAGAAGGAGAAGCAAGAGGAGGAGGAGGAGGAGAAGCAAGAGGAGGAGGAGAAGCAAGAGGAGGAGGAGGAGGAGAAGCAAGAGGAGGAGGAGGAGGAGAAGCAAGAGGAGGCAAAGGAAGAAGAGGAGGAAGAGGATGAGGAGGAGTATAAGGAGAAAGAGGAGAAGAATAATACGTATATAATAATAATAATAGGTAATAACAAGTCCCCTTGAAGCATGAAAAAGTCCACCCCTGACAGTAACATGATGAGATAACATCTGATAAGAGCTGACGTTTGATGAGCGTACTCGAGGGTGCAGTGATAACACTTGATAAGAAAAGATTAGAGGTGACTTTTGATGAGCATCGGCCCTAGCTTTGTTTTCGCTGGTACACAAACATGTCTGTCAAGCTCCCTGTCTATCCGTCTAGCTCTCTGTCTCAGAGAGAGCCACAAGACTGGATCATCACCTTTAAGAACATAAGAACATAAGAACGAAGGAACACTGCAGAAGGCCTACTGGCCCATGCGAGGCAGGTCCAAGTCCCTACCGGCTTAAGCCAATGCACCCAACCTAGTCAGGTCAGGTCACATTGACTTAAGGGAGGAACACGGCAACCGACCTGTTAGCACAAGCTATCAGGTCCAACTCACACCCACCCACATCTACTCATGTATTTATCCAACCTATTTTTAAAGCTACACAACGTTCTGGCCTCTATAACGGTACTTGGGAGTTTGTTCCACTCATCCACAACTCTATTACCAAACCAGTACTTTCCTATATCCCTCCTGAATCTGAATTTTTCCAACTTAAAACCATTGCTGCGAGTCCTGTCTAGGCTAGATATTTTCAGCACACTATTTACATCCCCTTTATTTATTCCTGTCTTCCACTTATAAACCTCAATCATATCCCCCCTAATTCTACGTCTTTCTAGAGAGTGCAGTTTCAGGGCCCTTAGTCTATCCTCATAGGGAAGGTTTCTGATACATGGGATCATCTTTGTCATCCTCCTTTGTACATTTTCCAGAGAATTTATATCCATTCTGTAATACGGTGACCAAAACTGTGCAGCATAATCTAAATGAGGCCTAACCAAGGATGTATAGAGTTGAAGAACAACCTGAGGACTCCTATTATTTATGCTTCTTGATATGAAGCCAAGGATTCTATTAGCTTTATTGCGAACACTTATGCACTGTTGTCTTGGTTTCAGATTACTGCTAACCAGAACTCCTAAATCTTTTTCGCAATCCGTAATATTAAGATCTACATTATTTAGTTTATATGTGGCATGGTTATTGTCCTGTCCAACATTTAGAACTTTGCATTTGTCTATATTAAACTGCATCTGCCACTTCTCCGACCACTGCATCAGTCTATTCAAATCCTCCTGGAGTGCTCGAATGTCCTCGTCAGAATGAATTCGACGGCCTATTTTGGTGTCATCGGCAAACTTGCCGATGTCGCTCTTTATGCCCTCATCTATGTCGTTTATGTAGATTGTGAACAGCAGGGGGCCCAACACTGACCCCTGTGGAACACCGCTCGTGACGCTTCCCCACTCTGATTTCTCCCCATTTATGCAAACTCTCTGCTGCCTATTTGTCAACCATGCCTCTATCCAGGAAAAAAATTTCTCCTCCTATTCCATGTGCTTTAATTTTCCTCAATAGTCTCTGATGTGGGACCCTGTCAAAAGCCTTACTGAAGTCCATATACACAATATCATATTCATTACCATGATCTACCTCCTCAAATACCTTAGTGAAAAAAGTTAATAAATTCGTAAGGCAGGAACGCCCCTTTGTAAAACCATGCTGAGATTCGTTGATTAATTTATGCTTTTCAAGGTGGCTACGAACTGCCTCGGCAATTATTGATTCCATAAATTTTCCCACTATGGAGGTTAGGCTTATTGGTCTATAGTTCAAAGCTAAGGACCTGTCACCTGTTTTGAAAATAGGTATCACATTTGCCATTTTCCACTTATCTGGCACCATGCCAGTTTGTAGTGATATGTTGAAAAGATTAGCCAAAGGTGTGCTAAGCTCCTCTTTACATTCCTTTAGAACCCTTGCATACAGTTCATCAGGGCCTGGGGATTTGTTAGGTTTTAATTTATCTATTTGCCTAAGGACCATGTCACTTGTGACCCTAATAGTGCACAGTTTATTATCGTCCTGTTCTACATAATTTATCATTACTGGAATATCGCTGGTATCCTCCTGTGTAAAAACTGAGAGGAAGTATGTGTTAAAAATTCTACACATTTCCTTATCACTGTCAGTGAGCTGACCCGAGGAACTTTTGAGTGGGCCTATCTTGTCCCTGATCTTACTTCTGTATACCTGAAAGAATCCTTTTGGGTTAGTCTTCGATTCTCTTGCAACTTTAACCTCATAATCTCTATTTGCTTTTCTAATTCCCTTTTTTATTTCTCTCTTTAACTGAATATATCGATTTCTTAATTGCCCCTCTCCTCTTTTGATTTGCCTATATATGCCTCTCTTTTGACCAATCAGATATTTTAATCTATTGTTCATCCATTTAGGATCATTTTTGTTTGATCTGATTTCCCTATTTGGAACATAATTTGACTGAGCAGCTAGAACTATGCCCTGGAAAGCATCATATCGGCAACCATCACCACCTACCTGACCCCTAGTCAGGTCATTCCAGTTCAGCCCACCTACATCTTCACCTACATCTTCAAGCAGAGTATAGCACTTTGTCTGGATTTTTTGAGTCATCCTAGGTAATTTACACTATGTATACATGTATTTGTGTGTACCTGTGAGACAGACAGATAGTAAGAGACAGATAGAAAGAGACAGACAAATGGAGATTGAGCCAGGCCGCCAGCAGCCAGCCAGATGATATGTTATTTTAGTGCCAAGAATGTCTACATTGTTTATTCTGGACCCTATTTTGAAACTGGTAACTTTTTTAATTTGCGTGAAATTGACCAAATTGCCAATTTCTGACCACTCTACTGGGTAGTTGAAATCGGTAAATGGGCGGTTTATTGTACTCAACTGACAGAAAAAATGGAGTTCTAAAGAAATAGCTATGAGTTTGGTCAACTGGAACAATGGAATTAGCCAAAAACAGGGCTCAAAGTTGGCAAAATCGCCGATGCATATATGTCGCTGAGATCGCTAACTTCGCAAGAGCATAATTCCGTGAGTTTTCGACCAAATTTTGTGCTTTTGGTGTCATTACCATTGGGAAAAGATTCTCCATCATTTCATAGGAAAAAACAATTTTCCCAAAAATTTATCGACATAGACTGACAGTTTCAGAAAGGGGCCTGCAACAGTCAAAGGGTTAAAACTGCGACTTTGCAGTGTATTTTTGTATGCTAGTTATGGTTGTATTCTAGTTTTCCTGATTTCATTTTATAGAATGGAAGACACATTACACAAATTGAGATGATTTTTATTGGTTCCACAATGAGAAGTACCTTGATATTGAGCTCAAAGTACCAGAAATGTTCGATTTTTGCCAAAGTTCAAAAGTAAATGAATCAAGCCATGCGTCCAATACACGTCAACTGGCGAGTCTAATGTTCTTTCACAAGTAGGCTGATATTATTTAAACCATTTCTGCACTAATGCAGTACTCTGCATAACAGTAAATCTTTGAATAAAAATTCGATGTGGAAAGCAAAAGAAATGTAACAGAGGCCTGGGGACAGGACTAATGAACAGAAGAAATGTTTTTTAATGCCAGAAATGTCTGTCTTGTTTATTCTGGACCCTATTTGGTAATTGGCATCTTTTGAAATTTGTGTGAAATTGGCAAAATTGCCAATTTTGGACAATTTTATTGGATAGTTGAAATCAGTAAATGGGTGGTTTCTTGTACTGATTTGATAAAAAAAAATGGAGTTCTAGCGAAATAGTTATGATTTTTGTCGACTGGTACGTTGGAATTGACCGAAAATAGGGCTCAAATTGGGTGAAATCGCCGATGCTTAAACATCGTCGAAACCGCTAATTCGCGAGAGCATAATTCCATAAGTTTTCCATCAAATTTCACACTTTTGTTGTCATTATGATCGGGAAAAGTTTCTCTATCATTTCACAAGAAAATTTTTTTTTTCCGAAAAATTTCCGACCCTGAGAACAAGTTTAGGAGAGGGCCTGCCGACCCTGAGAACAAGTTTAGGAGAGGGCCTGCCGATCCTGAAAGGGTTAAATATTATAGAATATTGTGTGTGGAAAGGGTGGCCTGGTATGTTAGCCCGGCTGGCTACCATACATACCACACTTGATTTCTTACAATAAGCACTACTTGTCACACCCTAGATTAAGATTACAAATATTTTAAGGTAAGTAATGAGTGTACTATACGTGTATTTTACTTTTTTATCGTTTTTTAATGCCTAGTTTTACTGCTAACTTCAATTACTTTTTTTGGGTTATCCTAGGTACTTTACACACATGCTGCTATGTATGATAATCTATGTAACTGCATTTGTGTATATCTGAATAAACTTACTAACTTAACCTCTTGACTGTTGCAACCCCCAATCCTGAGGTGTCTCCAGGTGTCGCAAAATTTCCCCCCTAAAAAAAAAATCTTATGAAATGATAGAGAATCTTTTCCCGATTGTAAGGACACCAAAAAAAAAAAAGAAAAAGAAATTTGATGGAAAACTTAAAAAATTACGCTCTCGCGAAGTTAGCGGCCTCGGCAATATTTACAAATCTGCGATTTCGCCCACTTTGAGCCCTATATTCAGCTAATTCCATTGTTCCAGTTGACCAAACTCATAACTATTTCTTTAGAACTCCATTTTTTCTATCAACTGAGTACAAGAAACTGCCCATATAAAAAGAACCCTGGAGCATGCAGTGCATGAGAAAAAACTCTTGACCGGTTTTTTTAATTAAAATGCCGAGTTTGTGGTCTATTTTCGTATAGTATTTATGGTTGTATTCTCGTTTTCTTAGTCTCATTTGATAGAATGGAAAACATGATGTAATTTTCCAATAAATGTCCAACTAGCCATTCTGATATGCAGTCATGAATGGGTTGACATTATCTGTACAATTATTACAGTATTGCAGTAGTCTGCATAACAGTAAATCTTTTATTTTTTGTTTGAATAAAAATTCAACACAGAAAGCAAGAGTAATATCAGAGGGGCCTGGAGATGTGACTGATGAACAAAGAAAATGTTATTTTAGAGCCAGGAATGTTTGCAGTGTTCATTCTGGACCTTATTTTGAAATTGTTTTTTTTAATTTTCGTGAAATTGGCCAAATTGCAAATTTCTGACCATGTTATTGGGTAGTTGAGATCGGTAAATGGGCAGTTTCTTGTACTCAGTCGATAGAAAAAATGGAGTTCTAAAGAAATAGCTATGAGTTTGGTCAACTGGAACAATGGAATTAGCTGAAAATAGGGCTCAAATTAGGCGAAATCGCAGATTTGTAAATATTGCCGAGGCCGCTAACTTCGCAAGAGCGTAATTCTTTAACCCTTTGACTGTTTTCCACGTATAAATACGTCTTACGAGCCAATGTTTCTGACGTATATATACTCAACAATTCTAGCGGCTTCAAATCAAGTGGGAGAAAGCTGGTAGGCCCACATGTGAGAGAATGGGTCTGTGTGGTCAGTGTGCACCACATAAAAAAAATCCTGCAGCACACATTGCATAATGAGAAAAAAAAAACTGATCGTTTTTTTGGAATAAAACGCCGACCTTGAGGTGTATTTTCGTATAGTATTTATCGTTGTATTCGCGTTTTCATGGTCTTAGGTGATAAAATGGAAAACATATTACAGAAATAGAGATGATTTTCATTACTTTGATGATGAAAACTACCTTGAAACTGAGCTCAAAGTAGTGGAAATGTTCGATTTTTACCAATGTTCAGGAGTAAATAAATCACACCACACGTCCAATACACGTCAACTGGGGAGTCTAATATTCTTTCACTAGTGCACTGATATTATTTATACCATTTTTACAATAATGCAGTAGTCTGCATAACAGTAAATTTTGTATTTTTTTGTATGAATAAAAAATCAAAATAGAAAGCAATAATAATATAAGAGGGACCTAGAGATGTGACTAATGAACAGAGCATATGTTATTTTAGTGCCACGAATGTCTACCTTGTTTATTCTGGACCCTATTTTGAAATTGGCATCTTTTTTAGTTTGCGTGAAATTGGCCAAATTGCCAATTTCTGACCACCATATTGGGTAGTCCAAATTAGTAAATGGGAGGTTTCTTGTACTCAGCTGATAGATAAAATGGAGCTCTAAAGAAATAGCTATGAGTTTGGTCAACTGGAACAATGGAATTGGCTCAAAATAGGACCCAAAGTCGGCGAAATTGCCGATACGCATATGTCGCCGAGACCGCTAACTTCGCGGGAGCATAATTCCATGAGTTTTCGACGAAATTTCCAACTTTTGGTGTCATTACCATCGGGAAAAGATTCTCTATCATTTCATAAGAAAAAATATTTTTTTTTTTCAAAAATTGAGCGACATAGAATGACAGTTTCAGAGAGGGGACTGAAACAGTCAAAGGGTCAAGTTTTCCATCAAATTTATTTTTTTTTTTTTTTTTTTTTTTTTTTGGGGGGAAATTTTGCGACACCTGGAGACACCTCAGGATTGGGGGTTGCAACAGTCAAGAGGTTAAGTTAATAAGTTTATTCAGATATACACACTGACCACACAGACCCATTCTCTTACATGTGGGCCTACCAGCTTTCTCCTGCTTGATTTGAAGCCACTAGAATTTATGAGTATATATACATCAAACACGGTACCTCGTAAGACGTATATATACGACCGAAACAGTCAAAGGGTTAATATATGTAAGTGTAAACTTATCTAGTATTTGTATGCATTTATAAGTGGAAAAAAGAGGTGTTCCACATTACGGTGATTTCCGCTTTGCGGCGGTAGCCTGGAACCTAACCTGCCGCTTAAGTGGGGCCCTACTGTACATGGAACTTTAACCTTTTGGCTGTCAAAACCCCTTATCCTGAAATGTCTCGTGGTGCCAAAAAATATTCGCCAAAAAAAAAAAAAAAAATTCTGATGAAAATGTTATTATTTTTCTGACTGTTTTAGTCCAAAAACAAATTTTTTTTTGCCATCAGTACTTACCAAGATATAGAGGCATGAATTTGGCAGAAAATGAGCCGTGTATGGCAACAGCGGTGACTGCCACTCACCCGGTAAACTTTGGTCTACTTGTATTCGAAGGTTTTTTTTTTTTTTTTTTTTCCACATAACTTATGTGGCCTGTGAGACCAAAGCATGGTGCAATGTTCATGTTTACACTCGTTGAATGTAACACAATTATAGCAAAAACACTAGTATCATCATATTGTTTAAAAAACTTGTTTACACAAACAATATAAAAATTTTTTTATTAAGATTGTTCTATAACATACATACAGTACAATCACTGGACACTTTCCTAGAACTGCTGCAGCTTGTGGAATTCTTTGCAACATGGGTGTATACACAATGGTGTTTTACACTCCTCACACATAAAACGAGTGTGTCTGCATTTTTGTGGGCGTTTTGTGGTATGTGCACAGACATGATACCTCTTCTGAGCATTTTTCTTGAAAGCAGTAGCAGGCAGTGGTACGGGGTAGTGATCACCAGGCCTCAGACGAGAGGGCATGTGTTGATAATTTCATGGGCGCTGGTCTATTGCAGGTGTTGTTCCTTGGTACTTGAACATTATTTGTCTGATAACTGTCAAACAAAATTCACCATATTTGGGTTTGTTGTTGGTCTTCAACTTATACATAAGCATTCTGCATGGAAATGTCAAGAAGATGGAAAAAGAGTTTTATGTACCACTTATAACTCTTGGGAACACAATCAGCAAACCCAATCTGCATGTCACATTTGTCCACTAACCACATATTGAGGTTGTAATCCATCACAGCTGCAGGTTTTACAGTGGGTTCATTGGTCTCTCTATTCTGCTTGTCAGTGTCTACCATTTCGTGTCGGTGAACTGATGTCAACAGTGACATCACGTTTGTCATGCCACCGAAATGCCATGATGTCATTAGCAGCAAACACCTGAACATCACCTCTACGAGTGCCAGTGTCGAACCTAGGCATATGCTTACGATTTCCACGCACTGTGCCACACACATCTGTCATGTTCACTTGCAAGAAATCACTGAGTAAAGGGCTTGTGTACCAGTTGTCACTACATAAAATATGCCCCTTACCAAGATATGGTTCCATCATTGTTCTAGCCACATCACCAGAGATATCCAGTAACTTCCTGGTATCTTGCAGTGTTTTACTGCCAGTGTACACAATTATGTCCAAAACCAGACCACTTTTGCAATCACACAGTACAAATAACTTTATACCAAAGCATTTCCTCTTGCTTGGTATTTACTGCTTGAATGAGAGTGTTTCTTTGAACAAAATCAGACTCATCAATAATAAGCTTCCTGAAGGGATAAAAATACATACAGCACTTTTGTTTCAGGTACATAATACATTTCTGATCTTATATAGCCTGTCGCTTCTGTCAGGCCTTTTTCTGTCTGAAAAGTGTAGCATACGTAACAGTAGCACAAATCTATTCACTGGTATATTGTCACTGAAAGCTGGGGTTGAAATCAGGCGGTCTGTCGACCAGTATGTTTCGACACTGTGCTTATACACATGTGGCATAAGCATTATTGTAGCAAAGAACAGATACATCTCTGCCACAGTTGTGTCCTTCCACTGGTGTAGGCATGATCGTGGTGAAAGAATTGTGTTTGCCATGGTGTACTCAAAGTATGTATTACTTTCCCTGACAATAATGTCCATCAGGGGTTCATCGAGGAATAAATGAAAGCATTCCAGTTCAGTAGGATTGTTCCCAAGTGTACAAGATGGCTGTATTCAACTTTGTGTTTCATCAAAGTCATGGGGACTGGGAACAAAACTGTCACCTTGCATCCAATCCCAGATGTGGTCTGCTGGTGGGTTCTGGATATCGAAATGTGGTTGAGGTTGTGGTTGTTGTGGGAGTGTGGGGTTGGGTGAGGCTGGTTGTGGTTGTGCTGAGTTAGCAGCTTGGGTAGTATCGTGGCCCACTGCCGGTGCCACATCACTCGTGCCACCACCACCTGCTGCCTCACTCACATCATTCATACCCATCGTAACAATATTGTCATCTTCACTATCAGTTTGTGGTGTAGGGCCACGGGATGTGCTCCAAGATTTACTCCTTCCCCTTGGAACAACGTATGACACACTACCAGACCGCATGCTACGTCGCATACACTGCCGCTTTACTGGAGAATATTCACCCTCACTGTCACAACTAGAACTGCTTTGAAATCACTATCACTTTCACTGCTCACACCTGAGTCTTGTACACAGGCAAATAGTTTCCTCTTTTGTCCTGTTACAGGTGAACTTGAATAAGCCAGCCCAGCACCAGAGGTGGAAGGTTGTGGGTCATCTGGGTTTTCATCAAGCAGGAGAAAGCTGGTAGGCCCACATGTGAGAGAATGGGTCTGTGTGGTCAGTGTGCACCACATAAAAAAAATCCTGCAGCACACAGTGCATAATGAGGGAAAAAAAAACTCCGACCGTTATTTTTGGGGATTAAAACGCCGAATTTGAGGTGTATTTTCATGTAGTATTTTTCGTTGTATTTTCATTTTCATGGTCCCATGTGATAAAATGGAAAACATATTACAGAAATAGAGATGATTTTGATTAGTTTCATGATGAAAATGACCTTGAAATTGAGCTAAAAGTACCAGAAATGTTCGATTTTTACCAATGTTCAAGAGCAAGTAAATCGCAACTACACATCCAATACACGTCAACTGGGGAGTCTAATATTCTTTCACTAATGCACTGATATTATTTATACCATTTTTGGAATAATGCAGTTGTCTGCATAACAGTAAATCATCTATTTTTTGTATGAATAAAAAATCAGAACAGAAAGTATAGTAATATAAGAGGGGCCTAGAGACGTGACTAATGAACAGAGGACATGTTATTTTAGTACCAAGAATGTCTACATTGTCTATTCCAGACCCTGTTTTGAAACTGGCATCTTTTTTAATTTGTGTGAAATTGGACAAATTGCCAATTTCTGACCACTTTATTGGGTAGTTTAAATCGGTATATGGGTGGTTGCTTGTACTCAAGTGATAGGAAAAATGGAGTTCTAAAGAAATAGCTATGAGTCTGGTCAACTGGAACACTGGAATTTGCCAAAAATAGGGCACAAATTCAATGAAGTCGCCCATGAGTATGTGTCGCCGAGATTGCTAACTTCGCAGGAGTGTAATTCCGTGAGTTTTTAACCAAATTTTGTACTTTTGGTGTCAATACCTTCGGGAAAAGATTCTCTATCATTTCATAAGAAAAAATCATTTTTTTTTTCCCAAAAATTTTTCGACATAGAATGACAGTTTCAGAAAGAGGCTTGCGACAGTCGAAGGGTTAAATTGTGAGTAATGGTGTCTGTGGATAATTGTGGAGAGTGGATATGGATGGTATGGCCCTACTGGACTGAGGTGGATGGTTGTTGGTTGTCGACAGAAGTGGATGGTAGAGGTTCTGGTACTTAAGTCGATGGTTGTATTGGACTGTGCATAAATTCTGTATTAGATCTCTGGGCTCTTTTACCCTGCAGTACATTATACAGCTGACGGTAAGGGATCATCAGCTTGTCTAGAGCCCGTTTCAAAGCACTGCTTCTAGATCTGTCAGGGTCTTCTTCAGTGAAAAAATCTGCAAATTTAGTAGCAACATGGAACTGCCCATGTAACTGCTGCAGTGTTAACCCTTTCAGGGTCAGCATGCCCTCTCCCAAACATGTTCTTAGGGTCGGAAAAAAATCGAAAAAAATATATAAAATTATTGTTTCTTATGAAAAGATAGTTTTTTTTTTTTTTCTAAACATTATAGGCTAAACAAAATTTTTTTAACATCGATACTTACCTAGATATGGAGGCGTGAAGTTGACAGAAAATGACCGGCATACGGCAACATCTTTCTTCGTTGGGTTTATCAGGGCCACTGACAGCATAAGCCTCATCGAGCTCGACTTCTCGATGGTACGAGGAAAAATTGTTGCCCCAGGCTGAGCGATGAGAGAAGAGGAACAAAAGTTCCTCTGTAAACAGAGACAAAAACTTAAGTTTCCAATCAGATCCAGTGGACCACCTTGCCCAGCCCCAGCAGAGTGGGATACCTGGAGGGCATTCTGGGGATCAACGCCCCCGCGACCCGGCCTCCTGGTGGATCAGGGCCTGATCTACGAGGCTGTTACTGCTGGCCGCAAGCAATCCAACATACAAACCACAGCCCGGCACCGTATTTAGGTATCTGTCCAGCTCCCTCTTGAAGACAACCAGGGTCTTTTCATAATGCCCCTTATTGCTGGTGGGAGGCTGTTGAAACAGTCTTGGGCCCCGGGCACTTACTGCATTTTCTCTTAGTGTACCAGTGACGCCCCTACTTTTCACTGGGGGTACGTTGCATCACCTGCCAAGTCTTTTGCTTTCGTATGGAGTGATTGCTGTGTGCATATTAGGGACGAGTCCCTCCAGAATTTTCCAGGTGTAGATTATGATATCTCTCGCCTGCCCTCTAGTGAGTACAAGGCAAGTGCTTCCAGGTGCTCCCAGTAGTTACGGTGTTTGATGGAACTTATACGTGCAGTAAAGGTTCTTTGTACATTCTCTAGTTCTGCAATTTCACCTGCCTTGAATGGGGATGCTAATGTACAGCAGTATTCCAGCCTAGAAAGAATAAGTGATTTAAAAAGGATCATCATTGGCTTAGCATCTCGCCTTGAATATTCTCATTATCCATCCTATCAGTTTCCTAGCAGATGTGATAGTGGGATTGTTGTGGTCCTTGAAGGTGAGGTCTTCGGATATTACCACACAGAGGTCCTTCACATTACTTTTCCTCTCTATTGTATGATTGGAGTTTGTAGTATACTCAGTCCTAGTTATTATTTCCTCCAGTTTTCCATAATGGAGTACTTGGAATTTGTCTTCATTGAACATCATATTGTTCTCTGTTGCCCATTGGAAAACTTGGTTTATATCTTCTTGGAGCTTTGCCGTGTCCTCAATGGATGACACTCTCATGCAGAGCCTAGTATCATCTGCAAAAGATAATACATCGCTGTGGTTTACACCTCTATGTCTGATATGAGAATAAGGAACGGGATAGGTGCGAGTACTGTGCCTTAGGGACAGAGCTCTTCACTATGGCAGCTTATGATTTAACTCTGTTTACCACTACTCTTTGTGTGCAATTGGTTATAAAGTTGAAGATCCATCTGCCTACTTTGCCGGTTATCCCTTTAGTACGCATTTTGTGTGCTATTACACCATGGTCGCACTTGTCAAAGGCTTTTGCAAAGTCTGTGTATACTACATCTGTATTCTATTTGTTTTCCAGTGCATCTAGGACCATATCATAGTGGTCAAGCATTTACAAAAGGCAGGAGCAACCTGCTCTGAAACCATGTTGCCCTGGGTTGTGCAATTTTTGGGACTCCAGGTGGTTTGCTATCCTGCTTCTTAGAACTCTTTCAAAGATTTTTATGATGTGGGATGTTAAAGCTATTGGTCTATAGTTCCTAGCTACTGCTTTGCTGCCACCTTTATGGAGTGGGGCAATATCTGTTGTTTTTAGTGACTGTGGAATTTCGCCTGTGTCTAAGCTCCTTCTCCATAGCATACTTAGGGGCCCATGCGAGGGTTTTTTTGCAGCTTTTAACCCTTTGAGGGCCGACAGGCCCTCTCCGAGACTTGTTCTCAGGGTCGGCCAAATTTAAAAAAAAAAAAAAAATTTTCTTATGAAAAGATAGAGAATCTTTCCCCAATCATAATTACACCAAAAGTGCGAAATTTGTTGGAAAACTCACGGAATTATGCTCTCGTGAAGTTAGCGGTCTTGACGATGTTTACGCATCGGCGATTTTGCCCACTTTGAGCTCTATTTTTGGCCAATTCCAATGTACTAGTCAACAAAAATCATAACTATTTCGCTAGAACTCCATTTTTTGTATCGAATGAGTACAAGAAACCACCCATTTACCCATTTCAACTATCCAATAAAGTGGCCAGAATTTAGCAATTTTGCCAATTTCACACAAATTTCAAAAGATGCCAATTTTTGAATAGGGTCCAGAATGAACATTGAAGACATTCCTGGCACTAAAATAACAAGTTCTCTGTTCGTTAGTCACATCCGCAGGCCCCTCTTATATTTCTTTGGCTTTCCACTTTCAAGTTTTATTCTTACAAAAAACAGAAGATTTACTGTTATGCAAACTACTGCATTAGTGAAAAAATGGTATAAATAATATCAGCGCACTTGTGAAAGAACATTAGACTCATCAGTTGACATGTATTGGACACTTGGCATGATTTGTTTACTTTTGAACTTTGGTAAAAATCGAACATTTCTGCTACTTTGAGCTCAATTTCAAGGTACTTTTCATTGTAAAATCAGTCAAAATCATCTCAATTTCTGTAATATGTCTTCCATTCTATAAAATGAGACCAAGAAAACTAGAATACAACAATAAATACCATACAAAAATACAGTGCAAAGTCGCTGTTTTATTCCAAAAACACGGTCAGTTTTTTTTTTCTCATTATGCACTGTGTGCTGAAGGATTTTTTTATACTGCACACACTGACCACATAGACCCATTCTTTCACATGTAGGCCTACCAGCTTTTTCCTACTAGATTTGAGGGTGCTAGAATTTAGGCGTACTAGTATGTCAAAAACCCTGGGTTGTAAGCCATACTAGTACAGCCGAAACCCTCAAAGGGTTAATGAACACCGAGTTCCACGAGTCTGGGCCTGGGGCTGAGTGCACGGGCATGTCGTCGATGGCTTTCTCAGAGTCTAGTGGAGTTAGGGTTACGTCATAAATCTGGCCTACATTGGCAGGGTTTTGAGGCTCATTCATGAAAATATTGTTTGGATTGTCTATCTTTAAACTGGTTAGTGGCACACTGAGTCATACTGCAATTTCAGTATCTCACTCATTTCTTTGCTGTCATCTGTATAAGATCCATCTTGTCTGAGCAGGGGCCTTATACTAGTGGTTTTTGACTTGTTTTTGGCATATGAAAAGAAATATTTTGAATTTCTTTCAATTTCACTAATCGCTTTTAGCTCCTCTTGTCTCTCCTGGATCCTGTATGAGTCCTTTAACTTTAGCTCAATATTTTCCACTTCTCTGGTTAGCACTTCCATGTATCTGATAATCTGGCATTCTTGAGGAGCCCAGTGATTCTTCGTCTTCTCCTGTAGAGGGAGCGTCTCCGTCTCTCCGTGTGTGTGTGTGTGTGTGTCTGTGTGTGTGTGTGTGTGTGTGTGTGTGTGTGTCTGTGTGTGTGTGTGTGTGTGTGTCTGTGTGTGTCTGTGTGTCTGTGTGTGTCTGTGTGTGTGTCTGTGTGTGTGTCTGTGTGTGTGTCTGTGTCTGTGTGTGTGTGTGTGTGTGTGTGTGTGTGTGTGTGTGTGTGTGTGTCTGTGTGTCTGTGTGTGTCTGTGTGTGTCTGTGTGTGTCTGTGTGTGTCTGTGTGTGTCTGTGTGTGTCTGTGTGTGTCTGTGTCTGCCTGTCTGTGTCTGCCTGTCTGTGTCTGTCTCTCTCCTCCCAGCAGGTTTCATTTAGGGCATAGTTTACCTGATCCCAGATGATGTTCTTGTTGTTGAAGTTGAGTTTGGTAAAGGTACCCTCATAACTGTATGCATCTTGCCGATCAGGACTCCTGTGCATGCAAGTCTGGCCTTCGATTAGATTGTGGTCAGAATTTGTTTTTGATATTGTTATATTCCTTACCAGGTCCTCATTATTTGTGAATATAAGGTCCAGTGTGTTCTCCAGTCTTGTTGGCTCCACTATCTGCTGACTTAGGGTGTGTTCGTTGCAGAAATTCAGCAGCTCCTGTGTGTGTGACCTTTCATCTGAGCTACCTCCAGGGATTATTTCTGCTACATTATTTGCTGTATTCTTCCATTTTGTGTGTCTTAGACTGAAGTCACCATGCAGCAAGATGTTTGGGGATGGGGCTGGAAAGTTATCCAGACAGGAGTCAATTTTTGACAGTTGTTCTTTGAACTGTTGGGAAGTTGCATCCGGTGGTTTATATACAAGTACAATGACTAAGTTTTGGTTCTCAATTTTTGTCAGAACTTCTACTACATCATTTGTGGTGTTCAGTATCTCTGTGCAAATGAGAGACTCTTTGACATACAGGCCAACCTCCCTCCCCCCTGTGGTATCCATATTTCACTGTCAAAGTAATCTTTTGAGTGGGTCTCTGTGAAAGCTGCAAACAGTGCATTTGACTCCCCTAGAAGTCCACTAATGAAAGGTATTCTGTTGTTGGTGGATGGCTTAAGGCCCTGTAAATTAGCAAATATAAATGAGGTTGTGTTGCATGTTTGTTGGGGGGATTTTGTTGTTGGCATCAGTAGCTGTGAGCCCGGAGGGGCCACTGGCTGTGCCTCCAGTCCAACAAGGCTCCAAGGTGGTGGACTATTTTGGTTATCTCTTTCCATTTTCTTTCTTTGTTTCCTACCCCTAAAAAATCACTTGGGGTGTTGTCATAGCTACTATGATGTGTTGTATGGGGTGTGAGCCTCCTGGTCCCTTTTAGATGGTATGTAGTGCAACTGGTATTGTAACATTGGTTTTCAAGGACTGAAGACTAATACATCTCAGGGTGGAAGTATTTGCAAGAGGTAGAACGACACACTCCCCTAGACAGGAGGTCACGTCATTTTTTGGGATGCTCGAAGTTGCATGCCCCATTCGTTTTCCCTGATATTCCATGTTTACAGATGCCCCAACATAGAATTTGCACCATTTTGTTTTTGACTGGGTACAATGTATTCCTAATCTGTGCCGGCCCTAGAGCTGCACTACAGTCCTCCATAGCCAGACCAGACACACCACCATCTGTTGGTATGGCACCAACATTTTTCCTGGAAGGGGACTCCCTGACTACACCTGTACTAGAGGCTATGACTGTGATGGCTGCAGAAGAGTCTACCCCAGAGGAGGGCTCTTCTACTACATCTGTACTAGGGGCTATGGCATTGGTGGCTGTGGAGGAGTCTTTAACTGAATCCAGATTTTCACAATGGCTGGGGGGCTGGGTCTGGGTCAGCCCTAAGGCTGGGGACTGAGCTAGCTGTTGTTTTTGTTTCCTGTGTTTTTTCCAGTGTGTATCTGCTTATTTCTGGGTCAGTTGTTGTAGACTGGGCATTCTGTGTGTTAGACTTTACTCCTCTATCTTCCCATGCTCTATATATTCCAGGTAGACTGTTCAATAGTTCCTCATTTTTTTCATGTTCATTGGTTATTAACCTCCTGAGTGCTTTCCTGATATCTGTCCATAGTTCCACATCCCTGTTGCAGATCCAGAAACACCTATCTAGATAGATGTCATTTTTGATTGCAGTGTTTATTCTTGCACAGGTAACATGATGTTTTGAAAAGCAAAGGTTGCATGTGATTGTAGATTTTTTTCCCAAGAGCCTTTTCACATGTCCCACAGGTATACTGTACTGCCATCCTGCTTGTGTCCTATTTGCAACTGGGTACCACAAGAACCTGATCTTCACTTTACCTTTCAGCTCTGCATGCAGGTGTAGGTGTTATAGGTCAATGCATGGGTATGTGGGATGTAATTAGTATGGAGACTTATTATACATTAAAAACTATTATGTTGCATAACATCATATACATCCTGCAGCATCTGATTCCTGTCATGATCACTGCTATTCATCTTATCCTGGGCTTCACTTTATCTTTCAGTTCTGCACTCAGGTGTGGTGTTATGTGCTCAATGCATAGATGTGTGGGATGTAATTGGTATAGGGACTTATTACACATTAAAAAAACTTTTATGATGTATGACATCATATACCATACATCCCACAGCATCTTATTTCTGTCACGATCACTGCTGTTTATCTTGTCCTGGGCAGTTATATGTAGTGGCGGTGGCTGGGTTTCGTTGACAAAATGTAGTTCGGTGGTCAGGGTTATGGGTGTGTGTGTGGGGGGGGGGGGGGGGTCCCTGCTGGTTGGGGTGTCGGAGGGGGAGGGTGGCGAGAGGATTTGGTAGTGGTTTATCCTTTTCCACTATCTAATCACTGCAAGTTCACTGTTTCCCTGCACATCAATCCATTATCTTATTTTATTACTTCTACTAAGGCTTAATACTCATCCAGTTTGTATCCCCACATCTCCACTTTGATTGGTTTGTTGATAGGTGGGTCCGTGGTATGGATGCCAGCGGTGTGGGGGGACCAACCACGTTGGTTGGGGTACGAAGGTGTGGGGGGAGAGATGAGGGGGATCAGTGGTGTGCCCGTAAACTTGCGCAGTTTGTTCCCATATAATTACACCATAGCTTACACTTGCACTCGGATTTAAAAGGATTACTCTCATCCGCAATTCAGTACACTATATCACTGCCTATTCAAATCTGTTTTCCTCATTATAACACCTGTATGATAGTTTGCATTTCTCTGTCGCCTCTGGCAATAATTTTCCTGGTGGTGGTCGACCCATATATATTCCACATATTATATGTATTTGGTATATGACAGATTGCTGTAATCCACAATTTCAGATCACTATATCGCTGAACATCAATACCTCACCATTCACTATATTTCTTACATGGTATGAGAAACAATCATTCAGTATAAAATACGACCCACTGTATGGTATCATCCGTAGGCCTACACACTGCTCTCCTCACTTTTATTAATAACAATATCTTATATTCTCCCGTGGTTTTAGCAGTAATCCTTTTCCATTTCTTAAATTTTCTGCTCTCTGCATTTATGCTAATCCTTGATCTTTATTTCCCCTCACTGATCTACGTTCACTGCTAGTCACTAATCATTTCCTATATGGCACCTTCCATAACAACCATTATACTGAGCCTGGCACTCTACACACAGCACTATAAAACTAATTTTTTCCTCTTCAATGGACACAGATGGTTCCCTTTCGTGGGCTTAGAAATGTATATGCACTTTACGTTTCCACACGCCTATTTTCCACACACTGTCCCCTCTGGGACCCCAGGTACACGGGAAACTGGCTTCCCACCAAAGACCGATAAAGAATTATCCGCAGAGCGGAAAAAATGGAGCTGGCTAAAAGTAAGCCGATGAACAGGTGCCCCTCCTGTAGACTGCCCTGCGGGCAAAATAGACAAGGACAAGAATCCCAGCGAGAACGGGGGAAATTTGTCACTGATACTCAGGAGAGAGAGACGTCCACACCCAACGAAGACTGGCGCAGAAGTCCCATACGGCAACATCGCTCACTGCCGGTCACCCGGTATTCATTTTTGTTTTTTCGGTACTATTTTCAATTATTTTTTAATTTTTTTTCAAGTAACTTTTATGACCTGTGAAACCAATATGAGCACTATTTTCTAAGTCACTTCTTTTTCTATACTACACAATACTTGCACAAACACTGTTGTCACTATATTGTTTACAAAACTTGTTTACACAAATGAACAATATAAAATGTTGTTTATTACTATTTTTCTATATTTTATATACACATACACAGTCACAGGATGTGTTTCTAGAAGTTCTGCAGCCTGTGGAACTCTATGACACATGGTGTCATGCACAATGGTGTTTTACACTCCTCACACATAAAATTAGTGTGTCTGCATTGTTGTGGGCATTTTTTTGTATGTACACAGATGTAACACCTTTTCTGAGCCTTTTTCTTTAAAGCAGTAGCAGGCAGTTTTGTTAGGAAGTGATCACCATGCTTCAGACGAGAAGGCAGTTGTTGATAATTTCGTGCGCGGTTTTCTATTGCAGGTGTTGTTCCTTGGTACTTGATTATTTGTCTGATGACAGACAAACAAAATTTGCCATATGGTGGTTTATTTCTGGTCCTCATCTTATATATATTATAAGCATTGAGCATGGAAATGTCCAGAATATGGAAAAAGAGTTTCATGTACCACTTATAACTCTTGCAAACACAATCAGCAAACCCAATCTGCATGTCACATTTGTCCACTGAAAGCATATTGAGGGTGTAGTCAATCACAGCTGCAGGTTTTAGAATGGGTTCATTGCTTTCTCTATGCTGCCTGCCAGTGTCTGCCATTTCGTTAGGGTGAACTGATGACAAAAGTGTGACATCTCATTTGTCATGCCACCGAAATGCCATGTCATTGGCAGCAAATGCCAGCAAATGCATAATAATAATAATAATATCTTCATTCACTCTCAAAATGGTGTGTTGCTGTTTGTTTATTCTGAACTAACTTGTACAACTTGTACACAATGTAAGAGTATTTGTATTGAGGTAATTATTATAATAAAAAAATATTGAGGTAAATGTTTTACAAACTCTTGCAAACATACGTGAATGAACTAAAAGTAGACACATATTAATATGCATTTATTTCGCCTGACCAAGTGATCGCCCACTACCTGTTCAGTTTGTGTTCTTACATTGTCTAGACTCTGTATCTCGTTCTCTCTCTCGTTTACTCTGTCGTTAACTAGTCGGCTCTCGTTGACGATGGCGTCTAAGGTTAGCTGTGATAAAAAGAGAAATTGTAAGCCTCTTGCTTTAAGTGCCAAGTTAGAGGATGATGGTGTGCCATTCTGATTTTATTCAATAAACACCCTGCCACTCACTTCTCACACATTAATATTAATATTTCAAGGTAAGTAATAAGTGTACTTTATGTGTATCTTACCTTTTATTGTTTTTTAATGCCCATTTCTATTGCTAACTTAATATAAGTTAGTGTAAACTTGTTGTCTGGCAGTTATTGCATATTTTATGTGTGCTCTGATAATAATACTTGTGGAGCTGTGTGGTAGCCGGGTGGAGGGACAACATTACGTTTTCTCTGCTCAGCCATCAGAGAAAACGTGTATGAATCTGCGTTTGGCCCAGCAACTCCCTCACTCCGCTTTTGTTTACAATTTCGGCATGAATTATTCATTACTTCTACCTTCGTTTATGATGGCATCTAAAGGTAGTTATTAGAAATGATTAAATTCAGTGAACAAGGCATGTCGATGTTAATAATATGGCTCTGGCCCACAGTGTAGGTAGCCGGTAGGTGTAGCCCAGGCGCTACACCTACCGGCTACCTACACTGACTTCCTACAAATAAATACTACTCACCTCTCTTCCTATATTAAGACTACACATATTTTAAGGTAAATAATAAGTGTACTGTATGTGTATTTTACCTCTCTGAGATGTTTTAAATATTGTATATTAAGTATGAGACGGGGAGCCAGGGCTACCTACACCTGACTTCCTACAAATAAGTACTACTCACCTTTCTCCCTACATTAAGATTACAAATACTTTAAGATAAGTAATGAATTTACTGTGAATGTATTTTACTTTGTGTTTTTAATGCCTAGTTCTATTACTAACTTAATATAATTTAGTGTAAACTTGTTGTCTGGCATTTATATGCATTTATAAATGGAAAAAAAATGGTGTTCTGCCTTCCGGCGACAGCCTGGAACCTAACCCGCTGTATAAGTGGGGACCTACTGTATACATGTCCCTTACCAAGATATGGTTCCATCATTGTTCTAACCACATCACCGGAGATACCCAGTATCTTACTGGTATCTCGCAATGTATTACTTCCAGTGTACACAATTATATCCAATACAAGACCACTGTAACAATCATAAAGCACAAACAACTTTATGCTTTGGCTTTCATCAAACTGATGGGGATTTGGAACAAAACTGGCAGCTTCCTCCCAATCCCAGGTGCGGTCTATTGGTGGGTACTGGATATGGAAAGGTGGTTGTGGTTGTGGTTGTAGAGGTTGTGGTTGTAGAGGTTGTGGTTGTAGAGGTTGTGATTGTGGAGGTTGTGGCTGTGGAGGCTGGTGTGGTGGGTGGGTGGGGGATGGTGGCCTTCGTTGTAGATCAGCTGAGGCAGCAGCGTGGGTGGCAGCATGGCCCACCGCTGGTGCCTCACGGCTGACACCATCACTACCACTACCATGCACATTTTCCATCCCAACTGTAACACTATCATCTTCATTTTCACTATCTGTTCCCGTTATACAACCATGGGATGTACTCCTTCCCCTTGGAATAGCATATGGCACACTACCAGAGCGCATATACCGTTGTATATACTGACACTTCACTGGAGAATATTCCACTTCACTATTGCTTCTCGAACTGTTTTCAAGAGCTTGTAGTTCATATTCACTCTCACAATCATCACCAATGCTCACATCCAAGTCTGGTATATGGGAAAATAGGAGTTTCCTCTTTGGTTCTGGTACAAGTGAACATGAACAAGGTGGCCCGGCATCAGAGGTGGAAGGCTGAAGGTCATCTGGGTTTTCCTTACTATTACCGGTATTATGATCATTAGTTTCAGTCACAACCTCATGAAAACCTTGAAACTCATCTTCACTGGTACTTCCATCTGTATTAGAACTGTCACTGGGGAACAGAAGTGTCCCAATTCACCAAGGAGCAAGCAGTTTCTTACCGCGAAGCATGGCGAGCAAGGTGTACTAAAATGGCGTTCCCACAATGTGCCACTGGGTCCCCGAATTTTTTCCTACCACGCACACTCACCAAGCAGACCCATTCTCTCTCATCTAGGCCTACCAGCCGTTTCCTGATTAATCTGAAGCCGCTAGAATTTACGCGTACTAGTATGGCACCAACCCTGGTGCACAAGCTGTACTAGTACAGTACCAACCCTGAAAGGGTTAAGTTCGATATTTGCATTTTCATTGACCAGTGCCTCCTTTCGTATTTCAGATATACTGGCCCCTCTTAGCAGCTCTGACTCTTCGCCTTTATCTGTATAGAGAGCATCTCTATCTCTAAATTTATGTGAAATCACTCCATAATCACATCCGTCAAATGCCTTTGCGAAAATCATGCAGAAAATATTTGCGCTTTAGTTTTCTTGTCTTCTTATTTCTGCCACAATAATTTACTAGCTGTGATGAGCATGATCTTCCTTCTCTAAGTTCATGCTGGAATGGGTTGTGTAGGTTTTCTTGTTCCATGAACTTTTGTAATTTGTCTCATACCTTTACAAATACTACTTGTAATGTGCATCATTATGCTTATGGTCTGTAATTTTTAACTAGTGCTCTACTGTTGCCTTTATTCAAAGGAGCTAGTATGTCCACACTGCAAAAGACCTCTGGGATTTAGCCTATATCCAAACTCTTTCTCACAAAGAATACTGAATGCTCGCACTGGAGGCATTTTGCAGTTCTTTATAAGGAATTCTGCGAATCTGGTCCAGGTGCTGTACGAGTGAGCATGTTTCCCATTTTTCGAATTCTTCAGGGTTTGCACTTGGGTCAGTATGGCTTTAAAAGGTAACAAAAAAAAAAAAACTGCAATTTCCACTCTACTTTTGTATTTCTTTCTCGTCAATATACGAACCTCCTGTGATTACACACAAATATCGGATGTGTCCAGCAACATCAACATTTTTTTTTTTTTACCTTTGTGCTTCTCTTGTCTGACACGAACACCTATTTTTTGTCTCTCTGATCAGCAAAGATTATCCTTTGTTCTGACATTCAACTTTTTTAGCCAGTTTAAAAATCCTTTTTTTCTTTCGACTGTCCATTCTTCTACACACTCTTTCTATATTTGACCCTTTCAGACTTTCTCAACAGTATATATTTTATGCTTCTGTATTTAGCTTTCCCTAGTACTGTTGATGGCTAAACCTTTCAGGGTTTCGACGGTACTAGTACGGCTTACGCACCAGGGTTTTTGACGTACTAGTACACCTAAATTCTAGCACCCTCAAATCTAGTGAGAGAAATCTGGTAGGCCTACATATGAAAGAATGGGTCTATGTGGTCAGTGTGCGTGGTATAAAAAAAAATCCTGCAGCACACAGTGTGTAATGAGAAAAAAAAAACTTTGACGTTTTTGGATTAAAACAGCGACTTTGCACTGTATTCTCGTATGGTATTTATTGTTGTATTCTAGTTTTCCTGGTCTCATTTGATAGAATGGAAGACATTACAGAAATTGATATGATTTGACTGGTTTTACAAAGAAAACTACCTTGAAATTGCACTAAAAGTAGCAGAAATGTTCGATTTTTACCAATGTTCAAAAGTAAACAAATCATGCTAAGCGTCCAATACATGTCAACTGGTAAGTCTAATATTTTTTCACAAGTGTGCTGATAATATTTATACCATTTCTACACCAATGCAGTAGTCTGCATAACAGTAAATCTTCTATTTTTTTGTGAGAATAAAAATTCAAAGTAGAAAGCAAAAGAATGTAAGAGGGACATGGAGATGTGACTAATGAACAGAGGAAATGTTACTTTAGTACCAGGAATGTCTTTCTTGTTTATTCTGGACCCTACTTGGAAATTGGCATCTTTTGAAATTTGTGTGAAATTGGCAAAATTGCTAAATTCTGACCACTGTATTGGATAGTAGAAATCAGCAAATGGGTGGTTTCTCATACTCATTCGATAGAAAGAATGGAGTTCTAACGAAATAGTTAAGATTTTTGTCAACAAGTACACTGGAATTGGATGAAAATAGGGCTCAAAGTGGGCAAAATTGCCGATGCGTAAACATCGTCGAGACCACCAACCTCACGAGCGCATAATTCCGCAAGTTTTCCATCAAATTTCATACTTTTGGTGTCATTATGATTGGGAAAAGATTATCTATCTTTTTATAATATATATATATATATATATATATATATATATATATATATATATATATATATATATATATATATATATATACACATACATATATATACATATATATATATATATATATATATATATATATATATATAATTATTTATTTTTGAAATTTGGCCGACCCTGAGAAAAAGTCTCTGAGAGGGCCTGTCGACCCTGAAAGGGTTAAGTGCTTCTGGCTGTTTCCCAGGGTATGTCTAGTAGTACTTTGCTAGTTTGTTAAAACAATTCTCCGATTGTTGAATTTAACTCGGACTGTTTCGGTCGTATATAAACGTCTTACGAGCCACCGAACACGTATATATGTACATGCATACTCAAAAATTCTAGCGGCTTCAAATCAAGCAGGAGAAAGTTGGTAAGCCCACATGCGAGACAATGAGTGTGGGGTCAGTGTGCACCATACGAAAAAATCCTGCAGCACGCAGTGTATAATGGGAAAAAAAAAACTCCAATCGTGTTTTTGGATTAAAAAGCCGACTTAGTGATGTATTTTCGTATAGTATTTATGGTTGTACAGTGGTCCCTCGCTTTTCGTAGTTCTCGGCAATCGTAAATTTCGCCAATCATAGGGGTATTTTCGCATAAACATGGACTCGCTTTTCATAGGTTGACTCGCGAATAGTAGTTCGTCCGGGACGCATACGCATTGTGTGAGCCGGGGAGGCCTCCCTACCCAGCCAGTCTGGCATTGTTTACCAGTGAGTGAAGGTCCCCTCAAGTGCTCCTACGAAATATTTCATAATATTCCACTCATTTTAGTGCTTGCAAGTACTAAATAAGCTACCATGGCTCCAAAGAAAGCTCCTAGTGCCAAGCCTGTGGTAAAGAAGGTGAGAAATATGTACAGTGACAAAGTCTTGGGCCATTTTAGGGAAGTGTTAAAGAGATGCCAGAAACAGAGCTCTCTCCACAGTTACTTTGTGAGACAGGACTAGAGTGACTCTCAAGGTGGTCCTAGTGGCATTAAGAAACAGAGAAGAGAAGCAACCCCAGAGAAGCAATTGGTACCTGAGGTGTTGCTGGAAGGGGATTCCCCTTGCAAACTGTAAACAATCCAATCTCTCTCCTCCTCCAGTCTCCCATACACTAAGAAGAATCTCCAATAAAGGTAAGTGTTATGCTGTTAATGTTTCATTCATCATTCCCCATTGTACTGTTTATGTACTACATGTATATTTCATGTAAAAATTTTTTTTTGTTTTAATACTTCTGAGTGTCAGGAACGGATTAATTGTATTTACTTTATTTCTTATGGGGAAAACTGATTCGCAAATTGTAAATTTCGCTTATAGTAGCTCCTCCAGGAACGGATTAATTACGAAAAACGAGGGACCCCTGTATTCTCGTTTTCTTGGTCTCATTTGACAGAATGGAAAACATATAGAAATAGAAGTGATTTTGATTGGTTTTACTATGAAAAGAACCTTGAAATGGAGCTCAAAGTAGAGGAAATGTTTGATTTTTGCCAATGTTCAAAATTAAACAAATGATGTCCTTGTCCAATAAATGTCCAACTAGCCGTTCTAATATGCAGTCATGAATGGGTTGACATTTATATAATTATTACAATATTGCAGTAGTCTACATAACAGTAAATCTTCTATGTTTTGTTTGAATAAAAATTCAAAACAGAAAGCAAGAGTAAAATCAGAGGGGCCTGGAGAAGTGACTGATGAACAAACAAAATCTTATTTTAGAGCCAGGAATGTCTGTATTGTTCATTCTGGACCCTATTTTGAAACTGGCATATTTTTTAGTCTGCGTGAAATCAGTGAAATTGCAAATTTCTGACCACGTTATTGGGTAGTTGCAATTGGTAAATGGCAGTTTCTTGTACTCTATCGATAGAACAAAAAGAGTTCTAAAGAAATAACTATGAGTTTGGTCGAGTGGAACAAAGGAATTAGCAGAAAATAGGGCTCAGAGTGGGTGAAATCGCCAATTCATAAATATCGCCGAGGTTGCTAACTTCGCAAGAGCATAATTCTTTAGGTTTTCCATCAAATTTCGCTCTTTTGGTGTCGTTGCCATTGGGAAAAGATTCTCTATCATTTCATATGATTTTTTTTGTTTTTTTCAAAAATTTTTCAACACCAGGAGACACCTCAGGATTTGGAGCTGCGACAGTCAAAGTGTTAATGAACACCCATTCTCATATACTGTTTCTTGACTTTTCCTCCCCTTCATTTATATTTTTGTAGTTCTACGATGTTGTGATCAGAGCATATTGTTTTTGAGGTTATGTTTCTGAGTAGTTCTTCATTTTGAAGATCAGTGTGACTTTGTAAATGGTCCAAGTCGGACCGAAACGTCGTCGTAAGGTTCTCTCTTTTATGTGCGGGTTATTTGTGTATCGTTCCAGTCACGGTATTGTGCCTTTTTTTGTTATTTAAGATCAAATCTACTGCATTTGTGTTTCTAGTGGGTTCTGTAATCCATTGGTTCAAAGCAAACTTTTCACAGCCCCATTAGCTCTCTGGTATGTACCTGTTGACCTAACGAGCTTCAAGGGACTATTTCTAGGACAATGCTGTGATTTACCATCTTCCATTTCAAATCTAAGCTATTGATATCTTCAAGGGGAATAATATTTGTTGAAGGATTTTCAAAGGTTCTTTAAGAACCCATTTATTTTTCTTAACCCTTTCAGGGTTTCGGCCGTACTAGTATGGCTTACACACCAGGGTCCATGACGTACTAGTACTCGTAAATTCTAGCGCCTTCAAATCTAGTGAGAGAAAGCTGGTAGGCCTACATATGAAAGAATGGGTCTATGTTGTCAGTGTGCGCAGTATAAAAAAATCCTGCAGCACACAGTGCGTAATGAGAAAAAAAAAAACTTTGACCGTGTTTTTGGATTAGAAGAGCGACTTTGCACTGTATTTTCGTATGGTATTTATTGTTGTATTCTAGTTTTCCTGGTCTCATTTGATAGAATGGAAGGCATATTACAGAAATTGAGATGATTTTGACTGGTTTTGCAATGAAAAGTACCTGGAAATTGAGCTCAAAGTAGCAGAAATGTTCGATTTTTTACCAAAGTTCAAAAGTAAACAAATCGTGCTAAGCGTCCAATACACGTCAACTGGCGAGTCTAATATTCTTTCATGAGTGCGCCGATATTATTTATACCATTTCTACACTAATGCAGTAGTCTGCATAACAGTAAATCTTCTATTTTTCGTGAGTATAAAAATTCAAAATGGAAAGCAAAAGAATGTAAGAAAGGCATGGGGACGTGACTAATGAACAGAGGAAATGTTATTTTAGTGCCACAAATGTCTTTGTTTATTCTGGACCCTATTTGGAAATTGGCATCTTCTGAAATTTGTGTGAAATTGGCAAAATTGCTAAATTCTGACCACTGTATTGGATAGTTGAAATCGGTAAATGAGTGCTTTCTTGTACTCATTCGATAGAAAAAATGAAGTTATAGCTGAATAGGTATGATTTTTTGTCGACTATTACACTGGAATTGGCCGAAAATAGGGCTCAAAGTGGGCAAAAATTGCTGATACATTAACATCGTCGAGACCGCTAACTTCACAAGAGCATATAATTCCGTAAGTTTTCCATCAAATTTCATACTTTTGGTGTCATTATGATCGGGAAAAGATTCTCAATCTTTTCATAAGAATTTTTTTTTTTTTTTTTTTTTTTTGAAATTTGGGGGACCCTGAGAACAAGTCTCTGAGAGGGCCTGTCGACCATGAAGGGGTTAAGTGCTCTGTAAACTCCTCAGGCGTTGCTGATATCCTAGGTACAAGGATAATCATTAGATTCTTGTTCTCTAATTCAATTCCCAGTACTTCCATTGCAGGGGCGGGAAAGTTCTTCGATAAAAAGACCCACATGTAATACATATAACATTTTTGAATGTTCAAGAGCCACTAAAAATATTTTAAAATTGTTTTTTTATAATAAAGAATACAACTATGTATTTAGCAGTCCTACTCACCAAAGCAGAGTATGTTTAACTCTGCTCGTGAAAGACTGAGTCTTCATTTCTTTAGTTAATACTTTAAAATGTGGCTGGTAGAATGTCAAACCTGTTCTAAGAAGCTGAATGAGGCAGTTGATAGTAAGGATAGCACGATGTTTTGACTTGATAAATATCATTATAGAGAAGAGACATTTACAGCAGTAAGGTGTCCCAAAAACAGTAGTAGGAAGCTAGTTTTCTGAAGATTGGGATACTCTGCTTCTGGGAGTTGCTTCCAAAAGTCAGAAATGAGCTTATATGTTGTAGCCTCAAACCCACATCGTCTTGCAGCTCAATAAGCGGTTTTTATTGAAGCAACATCCCAAGCAAAAGTTGCAGCAACAGGACATCCATCACTAAAGGTCATCCATCGTTGATGACATCAATCACTAAAAGTACTACAGGACATTCATCATTGATGACATCACTAAAGGTGCAACAACAGGACAATCATCATTGATGACATCAATCACTAATGGTACAACAACAGGACAACCATCATTGATGACATCAATCACTAAAGGTACAACAGGATAACCATCGTTGATGACATCAATCAATAATGACAACAGGACAACCACCGATGATGACATCAATAAAGGTACAACAACAGGACAACCATTGATGATGACATTAATCAATAAAGGTACAACAGGACAACCATCGTTGATGACATCAATCACTAAAGGTACAACAGGACAACCATCGATGATGACATCAATCAATAAAGGTACAACAGGACAACCATCATTGATGACATCAATCAATAAAGGTACAACAGGACAACCATCGATGATGACATCAATCAATAAAGGTACACCAACAGGACAACCATCATTTATGGCATCAATCAATAAAGGTACAACAGGACAACCATCGTTGATGACATCAATCAATAGAGGATTCACAAGAAATTCAAAACATGGCTTTAACATTTTTAATTTCTCAAACCTGTTCTCAAAAATCATTATAAAATATTCTTAAGTTTCCTTCGTAATGTTTCAGTTTATTGTTTTTAATTTGCACTGAGGAAAAACACTTATTCTTAATTTAAGCTTGGGAAAGTGGTCAAATTTCTTCATTGCCAGAAACATCTCTGAAAAACCTTTATTCTGAAAGCTTGGCAAGTTCTGTAATAACTTTGTTCCTTCAAGTACCTTTATAATCAAGGGAAAACACTAAACCCGTAGGATTATACAGCAGCTGTGGGGGGGGGGGGTTTGGAAGGTATTCAGGCTTAATTCGGGGAACAGGAGCACAGATCTAATTCCCTAGATCAAGAGCCCTTCAACAGCGTCAAGGAACCTTCCTTGAGAGGCCTTGAAGTACCAAATTTAAATACTTGAGGTGTTGTATTACACCAGTAAAGAACAGATCCTGTATCCTTCCGTCATCTTCTAGTTGTAGTAATGTCTTCTTATTCTTTCATAAAACAATCATTGGTAGTTAATAGCCATCTTATATTATTATTATTATAAAATAAGAAGCTCTAAACCCCATAGCTATCTTATAATACACTAGAATCAAAGGTCACTTGGCTTTTCAACCTCCAGCTCCTAAATAAAAAAAAAAAAAACATTAAATTCACAATGTCCAGCTCCTAAATAAAAAAAAAAAAACATTAAATTCACAATGTTTTTTTTCAATTGTCCGAGTTAAATTGACAATGTTAAAACACAGTTTATGACATTGTTGATCTTGAAGAGTTTGTTCACTAAATGTTCAAGGTGGATGATACAATGTATAAAGAAATATTCATGATAGTCGAGATCATGTGTCAAGTGCCCAACTAAGCCAGTATTTTGAGTTACCACAGCTGGTGCTCCATCTGTTGCAATGCTAACAAGTTTATGCAGTGGTAGTTGAGCATTTAATAAAGATTTAAGTGCATTTTTGTCAATATCTTTTGTGGTTTCTATTAAGCTTATCAGATCTAAGAATTCTTTTGCATTTCCATTGTCTGCAAAATAGCAAACAAATATAGTTTGCTGAAGGATATCTTGAAGGTCTGTAGAATGTCTGAAAGCCAGAACGCAGCTTTTCAGATCACTCTGCGGTGAACATACGATTGTAGAACTATTTTCAGAAATGCTTCTCTCAATAGCAAGGCGGGTGATAGGAATTTGGTCAACTGTCTAAAGTTTTTAATTCTTGGGAGCAAGATGGCAATCACATCACTAATATCTTTTCATAAATTCTCCAAGGAAGTTTACTTGAAGCAATATTCTAAGCTATGACAAAACTACCTTCAATAGACAAATCACTTTCTTAATAAAGAGAAACCTTTTTTGATTGACTAAATAAGATTTCAAAAATTTTATCTTATTTTTTTCGCAGTTTTGATTCAGGAGGAAATTCACATGCAAATGTTTTTATGGTTACATTCATGATGACACATCAAATTACTGTCTTTAAAGTGACCGATGGTTGTATGACTGATATGGTGCACAGTCTTCTCACCCTTAACAGTAAAAGCAAAATTGTCCTCAAATAGTTGGTTAAGCACTCTCTTGTTCATATTTCCATTTTATAATCTTCTGTTACTTGGTCATCTTAGCCCTTTCAGGGTCCGTCCCGTAGATCTACGGCTTTACGTTCAGGGTCCAAACCGTAGATCTACGCCATGAGCTCAGCTCACTCTGATAAACTGTGAGTGGTACATTTGGGCCTAGATATGAGAGAATACATCTATGTGGTATGTGTGCACCACATAAAACAGATCCTGCAGCACACTGTGTATAATGAGAGAAAAAAAATGAAATCATGATTTTTTAATTAAAACAGCAACTTTGCAGTGTTTTTTCGTATGTTTTTTATAGTTGTATTTGCGATTTCTTGGTCTCATTTGATAGAATGGAAGACATATTACAGAAATAGAGATGATTTTGATTGGTTTTAGCACTGGAAATGGCTTGAAACTGAGCTCAAAGTAGCAGAAATGTTAAATTTTTGCCGATATTCAAGAGTAAACAAACGACCTCACACGTCTAATACACACCAGCTGGTGGGTCTAATATACATTCACAAATATGGTGATGATATTTATACAATTATTA